>NC_081525.1:34770817-35070817 GCF_030273125.1 Centropristis striata | reverse complement strand
TCCTGCTGGTGACGGAGAAAGATATCGGAGATCTGCTAATGTTGAAGTTTAAATGGGAGGATGAAAATGGTTGGTCAACCTCCAGCATGTTGAAGATGGTTTCCTCTTGGTGGTCCGGTGACTCAGACAGTGCCAACATGGAGGTTCACAAGATCCGGATCCGAGCTGGAGAGACCCAACAAAAGTAAGATGTGCTTCTGGAAATGTGACAAATGCTCGCTATTGTTTCTACTAGTAGAAGTAGTGGTACTAGTAAAAAAGTTCCAACAAAGAAGATAAAACACCTACAAAGAGACACAAAAAGATTAAAGCGACTCACAACAACTATGAAAAGGGGCAAAACAACAATAAAAACAACTACAAAAAGACACCAAAAAATTAAATGAACATAAAAAGATACAAAACAACTACAAAGAGACAAAAATTACAACAAAGAAACAAACATCTACAGAGACACATTAAATGATCATTAAAGAGACACAAAACAAATACAAAAAACATATGAACATACAGAGACACAAAACAACTACAAAGAGGCATTAAATTAACATGAATAATCACATAATAATGCTCATAAAGTTGTATTGTGTTTTAAACATTTCTCTTTCAGGATGGTGTTCTGTGTAAAAGACCCTGAAGCCCAGGCATTAACACATGAGGTCACGTTTGTTAAATGTAAGGATGCGTGGAGGACGAACCCCAAACGGTCTCCAAGAAGGTAAATTAGCTGCTGCAGTTTCCACCAATCACTGTTAACTTTACTGTTAATGCTTTAGAATAAAACACACTTCTTTTTGTCTGTAGAGTAACTCTGGGGAAACACTGATGGCGAAGACTCCACTGTTGAACGCCCTTCAGTCCACGACAGCACTTAAAGTAAATAATTTATACAACTGTAACTTATTTTATTTCTCTAACGATACAAAACTCTTACTGCCTTGTATATGTATATATGTACACCGACTGGCCACTTGTATAACCTAGTGTGATCCATAAATTCTGCCTATATTATAATAATAATAGTATTCACTTTTGATTGGCATTGTGAGAGAGTTATTAATTTCCCTGTATATTTATTATAGAGGTTGTTGTTTGCAGTACTTTTGAACTGGAGTGCATTATATTAAGAGGTGTTTCTAATATTTTGGCCACCCAATTCACATATATGGTCGGGCCAGAATATTAGAAACTGAAATGTGACCTCAATATTAAACATAAAGTAGAATTATTACCTTTCTGACAGTCAACGAAACCTGAAAAACTACTACTGGTGTACCTAATGAAGTGGCCAGTTGGTGTAAATCCACAAACCTATTTAAAAAAAGTATGTGTGTGAATACTGTAATATATTTTGTAAAGAACTATTTCTATGACATGTAACTGTAACTTCATTGTTGCACAAATAGTAAATCTTTTGGGATACTAGTTACTGCAGAGGTGTGACTGACTGGATTTACATAAATAGTTCTGGTACTGATGTCCCTATTGTGTAAAAAAAAGTTCAATTTAATGACAATAGGAGACCACTGTGAACAGTAATCCTCTTGTGTGTCTGCAGACAAAATGAGAGGAAAATACCCGTTGAGATGAATTTCTTTAGGTGTTTAATGCAATAGGATGCGGTTGATTTACCTTTATATGTTATCAAACTAACAGAGCATTCACCACTGTGGCCCGCAGCTCTGTATGTGACTGTGGGACCTGTAACAGTGTGCCTTACTGTAAACTCTTGCCATACGTAAACTGTCGCAAACTGAACTCTTATTTAACCTCAGTCTGCTTTTGATTCTATGACACTGACTGAAACATCTAAACATTCAAAAGTGGCTTTAAACACTTTTTTTTTACTGCTGCATCACTGCAAGATGTTACTTTGAAGCTGTTACCTCAAAGAAGCACCTGACAGTTTGTCTTCCGTAGTTCTCTTTAAGTTTTATGAGCTAAGGGATGCTCTGCGTGAGGTAGAAAGTATTGTACTTGTACTGTCTTGACTGCAGTTTTTACTGTGCATGTCACTTTTTAAATCTTGACTAATGCTCTTTTTATTCGTGCTTACATTTCCACTCCGTTAGCAGTGTGTGTAAACCTCGGCTCTTTAGAGATCGGTACTGTAATCATTGTGACTGCGTTTCCACCTACTTTAAAAATGTGGAAATGTTTTACTTTTGCACTGAAAACAGGGGAAGAGATTATTAAACCAAGTTACTTGTACAGATATGTAAATACCATAATACAGACGATAGATTTTGTAGTATGGAACACTATTAGTTATATATTTTTACCTCTGGATGAATCTGTAAAATGTGCATTTCTATAATCTTTTGTACATATTTGTAAATATTGACTGTACTGTATAAATTCTTTAATAAACCAAAACTGCCATCTGGGAGGCCACCCAGCCTGACATTATTTTAGAGTTGAAAAATGATAATAAACGTTTTCAATGGTGAAAATGTTCCATCGCTCACACTAACCAGCTCAAGGTTGTTTCAGTCTTCTTCGAAGTTATTATCAGCACAAAGCCTGTGTGTGTGATCCAAACATTTTTAACAGTTTAAACTCTCACATTTGTTTTTGATACAAAAGTGCCAGGAATTGTTAAATTACACAAAATAAGCTCTGTGACTTCTTCGTGTCCTTGCAGCTGTGACGCCATTGTGTTTGGTGTCAAGGTGACCCAGAAGATAGACTCGATCAGGAGATTGGTGTTAAATGTGAAGCCAATTTTAAATCCATTTTAGTTAGGACATGCAAATCATTAGTGGGGAAAGAATGGTTGAAATATATCTACTTTTAGCTAATTCATGCAGCTTTTGACCTTAAAATAACAGCTTCAAAATCTTTTATTCAGTTTTAAAATTCTCATTAAACAGAACCAAGACATAAAAGGGCAACAGCATCTTAAAGCACAACACTGTTCAGCTCAGCATACACAAAAAATGAAGGAAAATATTTTTAGCAGGCACATCTGTCAAACATTACACGTCACCCTGAGTTAGTTATCACGTTATCACAACAACAGGCACCATAGTTAGGCCCGAGCCATAGACTTTATATAAATAGTGGATGTAGTCACCGTGAGGTCACCCATTGGTGTGTGGACTGCCAGTTTGAAGCCATTTCTGTTTTTCAAAACCAGAAGAGACCATATTTGGGCGAGGGGTGGATCTGCCTGAGAACCGTGGACATTGCACCTGCCGTGGTAATGACCTGTCAATCACAAGGTAGCCCCCAAATAGTACCCTGCAATTTTCTTCTAACTGGGGCCATCCATCCATTCATTCATTATCCTCAACCGATTATCCGAACTTTGGGTTGCGGGGGGCTGGACCCGATCCTAGCTGAGACTGGGCGAGATGTGGGGTCCAAACTCCGACGGGCAATTCAGAGTCACCTATAAACCTAAGCTGCATGTTTTTGGACTGTGGGAGGAAGCCAGAGGACCCAGAGAGAACCCACGCTGACACGGGGAGAAGATACAAACTCCACACAGAAGAGCCGGAGCTGAACCGGTGACCCTCTTGCTGTGAGGCAAGAGTGCTAACCACTGAAGCTCCATGTTGCCCATAAATGGGACCATTATTTACAAAATGTCCATCATATTGTATTGAACAAGACTTGAAACTAGCAATTGAGACCATATTCTTGGCACAAGCAATTTTACTGAGGTAATTAATCATGTGAGAAGTCGTATTATTTTCGTATTACACACCCCAACATAGCTTTAAGAAGATGCAAGCTAAGGATTCTCAGTGTCAACATGAACTAAACTATGTGACCAGGAAAAAGTAATACAAGGTTGCAGACTCTTTATGCTTTCCTGATGTAAGAGAACTGCCTAATGGCAAGAAAATGACAGCAATCTGACGAATGATTGTAAATCCCTGCAAATGTCCAGTGTTTCCCATACATTCATATGTCCAAAATACAAAGTCTCAATGTGATGTAAAGCTGGATGGTCATCAAAGCGCTCCAGTTCAAACACAACAGTGAGAGTCCCCTCAGTCTTTGCAGGGACAGGTGGCTTTAAATCGCTGTAGGTGTTTGATGCACCGTGGACTCACATGGGGGTTGACTAACCCGCAGTTGGCATCAACAGCGATGTTTTCCACAACACATGCATCAGAAAACTCAGACAGACAAGTGACACAAGGAAAGGAAAAGGGCAGCTGCAACATGACGTACAAAGATATCCGCTGTCAAAACAGTGTGAGAGGCATGGAGCAGGTGGAAGTGTCCTCACCTGCAGATCACAAGCTGCTTCTGGAGCAAAGTTGAATCTCTTCAAAGTGACCCTGACATATTTTAGATTAATGAGTTCAAACGAATTTGTGCATCGTCATAAAAAGTACTCGTATTCCCAGAGGAGACATGGATCAAAAGTCAGAGGTGTCCAGTTTTTGTCCGCAGAGACAGACGGTGCAGCCCATCACTGCAGACAGAGTCAGGATAGCCAGCAGGATGGCCCACCAGTGAGCCTGCAGAGGATAAATCAAAAGATTGCATGTGAGTCTGGATTAGTGTTGACTGTATTTGTTCACCAGGCTTTAGTCATGCAGTAAAAGCATCAGCTCCCTCATCATTTGTAGCTGCTTATTTGATGAACGACAAAAAACCATTTTAACTAACGTGGCATTGTATCCTAAAAAATATCTTGCTTTCATATAATCTTGTGTAAGAAGCCAAAACCTATAGCAAAGGCCAACAGTGTTTGCTGTTATTGTATTTGTTTTAACTTTCTGCACAATGTTTTTTTATTTGCATCCAATTCTGTAGGTGTTTTTGTTTTGAATTTTCATGTTTTCAAACTTGCATTTTTTCTGAAGCTGCAGAGTGTGTCTCCTAATGGAAATGTTTTAGGCCATTTTGACACATTTGGCCAAGATATAAACATGTTTTTAAAATCTCTTGAAAAATGACTTTAACAGTAATAAAATCACTGCAGACTTTTCAGTCAACTTACTGACTCTTAACATTAAAGGTCAGATCGAAGATGGCGGCTTTCATGCTCAACCGTTTCTATGAACTCACAAGGTTGACCCACATACATTATGAGCTGTCATCTGTTTTGTTTTGTTATGGTTTGAGTGGTTTTCCCACTCATAGATGCATGTTGGTATCTGGCTTCACAGCCACAAGTGAACTTGTGAACCTGCACTGTATTTCATAATTGACCTTAATAGTTGTTTTTTTTTAATTACTTTTCAGCTCTGTACATTAGAAAATGAATCCTGCTGTAAGTGTGTTAAATCAACATGATGGTTCCTGAAATGAGGGCTCATTTCTGTCTCCCTTGAAATGGATGGCTGATCCTCAAGGTGCTCTTTAACCCAAATAGGAATTCCTGATTCTCCACGGTGTCATGAGGAACTAAATCTCAAAGGCAGCTAAGACTGAAACATCGAAGACAGCTGAACATCAGGGCGGAAAGTTTAACAAACACATTGAGGATGGGATCTCAGACAAACGTCTGCTGCATCTTAATAAAGACAAACGGTGTTTATGACCTGAAAACCACAGATCAGCTTGATTAATTAATCACCTTCATCCACTCTGCTATGTCACCAAAGTCGTCCAAATTGAGGAAGGAGTTTTTCAGTCTTGCGATGGGGCCATCTGCATCCAGCAGACGACACACGTGGAATTTGTCGCAGTAACCCTGGTTCCCTGAGCACGGAGAGCCGGCGGCCAATGCCAGCGCCTTGCTCTGGAAGTGACGGGACAACACGGAAGAGGTGGTGCTCGCACACGTCTCAGGCTTATCTGACATTGATACGGACAAATCACATTAGAATATAATACATATCATCACATATCAAATATCTTCCTTGAACAATGAACAGTTTCCTCTGAACCCCAAGACGTTTCAGGGCGGGGTTTTTTTTGTTGCTCTTTTTACATTTTACTCACTGTGGCCTTGTTTTTCACTGCAATATATAACATGTATATGGTCTGCATCTCTATGTAATCATCACAGTCAGGTGTTGACACTTTAAAAATGTCTTTTGTGCACAAATAAAAAGAAAGAAAAAACGCAAGTTCAATTTCTCTGATAAATATTTTTTTTTAGAATTGCAATAAAATGGAATTTATACATAAAACACTTTTTCCAAGTGCCCACATGTGTCATGGATATTGGTGAAAAAATTGGGTCTCCACATGCTGTACATGTTGACCTATTTGCATTTTTACAACCACTACTTGCAACCTCTCCTGTCCTCTCCTCTCTGTTCTGTGTAAACTGCCTGCTGTTATGTCTGATTTTCTGTGAATATTTGTCATGTGACTGTTCATGTCAGCAGTATTAATCATGGCTTGATAGTTGCACAGAGGAGTGCAGAATTTAATGTTTTTAACAGGATCTAGTTATTCCAAACGGTTTATTTTTAGTGACATTTTAAATTAGAAATGTATGAGGGTTCAAATGCAAATACAGAATTTGTAGTGCGCCAAGGCTCTACAAAAACAAAACCTGTGTTTTTCTTTGTGTCAGATGGAGGCTCTTGTTATGGTTTTTAGGTCATCTAATGGAAAACAATAAAGTGACCTCAGAACAAATTGACACAGGCTGATGTGTAGGGACTCAAAGTGTAAACACATTCCTCAGTGGCAGAGGACACATTGGCCTGTAGTTACCGGGCTGCTGGCAGCACATGTGGCATTTTTCCTTCATGGAGCCTCCTGGACAGTCACACTGTTGCAGGCTGTGTTTCACACACACAGACTCAGCACAGACCTGCAGAGAGATCCAGAGATGATCACTAAGAAGAAGAATGTGTTAAGTACTGTATATTAACTTTGAGCCCAAATACCTTGAAGAAACAGCTAGCAACGGTTAGGGTAGTTGTTATTTTGTCTGAAATTTAAGGCATTATTCCTTTCCAGTTCAGGTGAAAATATAAAAACAGGCTGTTGAAACGTATACATTTTGTAATACAGAATGCCAATTATCCCCAATAATGTGATACATCGGCAAAGACTTGATGTTCCCTCTAGTGGATTACAAAACTCCTGCTTAAGGAATTTCAGCCTTCACAAAAATGAATAAAAACAAAACAATGAATGTCTTTGATAGAAGCAATAGAAACAGAGCGCCACAATGCCACAGGGGGATACTATCGGTGTCGCAATACACAGCCATGGGCTGAAACGTTAACAAAATGTCTGTTTCTAGCTAAAACTATTAGATTTAAGCATATCATGTGAATATTTTAGCACTCTTTGTCTACCAGAGAGGGCAAGTTGGCTGGAGGCAAGCTAATGTTAGCCATGTGTTAGCAAGCTAAGGCACTTAATATTGCATAGCTTTCTGAATTATCCACATTCTGCAACAACACGAGTAACATAGTGTCAAATGCTTTCAGAAATAACTTGTAAATATAGTCAGCCTAAAACTAACTTTGGATGAATTAATTACAAAATGCATTTGTGCTTATGTTAAATATACTGAGTTTCATTGTAACTGCTGATGTCCCACATCCGTATTTGTTCACTTTTATCCTCTTAAAAGTTCAGATTGACCAATTTTACCCTGTTGGGAGTATATTTCACCACACAGCAGCTTTTAGACATTTTCTGTTGTTTACTTACAGACAGAATTGTTAACGGAGCTCAATATATAAAATACATGAATGTCTGTGTTCAGCATGAAAATGCTATTTGTGGTTAAATGTCACACCTTGCTGCTTCAGGGTGTAACTGTGACATCACTGTTGGCGTGGTTACAGGTGCATCAAAGCACACTTCTGACGACACACAGTTGAAACAGATTTGAAACTTTTGACTAGAGACACAGGAAAACACTGCTTTTCTGCGAGGACAGTCAAGGGAAATTATTTGAGGACAGTTTTTTAAAGGATGACATGTTACGGTTGAGTTGTTTTAATTTAACCAGTGCTAGTCATCACAATTTGGATGTGACGTTACGTTTATGTTGTTTCCATGAAGTATAATGTTTGCTGGTATACACTGTAAAAAGAAAATCATTAAAAAAATATACATAGTCTGGTCTAGCAAATGTTGCCAAATAGTTAGCGTTTTATCAATAATTTCTTATTATAATCCGGTAAATATCTGTAAAAAAATATATCTGTAGAATAAAAACATTTTTTTTTTTAATTTTTAATTTTAAAATTTCTTTTTCCCTTTTTCCTTATTCGTCTTTATTTTTTTTAAAGATACAATGTATGTAATGTATGTATGTAATGAATTTTTCGTTCAGCAATATGATGTTTTTTTTTGGTTTTTTTTTACACAGAATTCACCGTAATTTAACAGTTAAGACCATAAAACAATTGAATTATACTATAAAAAAATCTGTAATATCCCATTATATTAATTTACAGATGTCAACGTCCATTTTATGGTTAATATTTGCAATTATAATAATTTACTTTTTCTGGCTTTTGCACTTAATTTTGAAAAAAACAAACAAGAAAAACCCTGTTAAATAATACAGTACATTTCTGGATTTATTTATTTTTTACACTTACACACACATTAAAGTTAAGCCCCTGATGGTTTCATTCCTTTTATGTTAGAATAATATTAGCAAGGCTAAAAATGCAATAATCAGAACCTAATGTCACAATTAGCTTTTGAGATTAATTCACAAGACATTTAGCTGATTTGGACCTATTTTACTTATGATAAATTCAACAGAACTCTTCATGCAGAAGCTTAATTTATCGTTTGAGAAGGTGGCAAGTGCTCACTAAAAACAACAGATGCTGAATTGAAACAACCTTGTGACAGTTTTACTTTTAGTTTTATGGTTGTGCAATCAATCTATAAAGGTCATATCTAAATGCTGTGTTTTAATTGACCAGACAGCAGGTGCAATAGCTGCAAAGAGCAAAAAACCCCATACATTTTACTTGCTGCCTCCATCTTTTTCACCTTATTCCACGTCTGATGACTTTGCACGCCTGTGTAATGTGAGTAATTTGCCTCACATATGGTTTTAAATAAATAAACACTATGTTTGATGGGTTCTGAAGAAATGAACCTATTTTTTTTCAGCCCTGTTTATTTGTACAGAGTGAGTCAGCCTTCCTGTTTTCTGTTGATTTGATTCTTAGAAGGATTTGAACTTCAGCTGAAAATGAGTCAATTGTAACAATTTATGATTAATTTGAACACTAAAACTAAAACTCCACCTTCATTTCTGGGTCCTTTCTTTCTTGCATCATTAAATTCCTTTACTTTTCCAGTTATTTTGTTGCATGTTCCTACATGAGGTCGTCAGGGGTTAGGACAGCCAGCACCTCGGGAGAGCAATATATTTCCTGAAAGCATTCACAGCTGGAATATATTCCTAGACTCTCCTGCTAAGAGGACAGTGCTGTCATCAGAGGACGTTTAATGATCGAGGAAATCTGGTCAACATAAAACTTTTATGGAGTCGCATATTGCTGTTTCTTTTCTTAGTAACACTGTGTTTTAATGGTGCATTTGTTTACAAATAAAGTGTATTCCGAGAACACTTATCAGACATCGAAGCAGCTGATTGAATCCAGAAGATCACTGATGTCATGTTAGCTGATGTATAAACAGGAAACACCTAATGTGGCACTGAATCGGTTTCGCAATACCACATAGACAATAATCTATGAATAGGACCTATTTCTAACTACAATAACCAATACAATCCTAATATTTATTCTATCTATTAATGCTATAGTCACTGAAAGAGCCTCATTAAAAAGTAATTTTATATTAGACTGAAATGAAGAGTTTGGCTCACATGTCTCACCTCATGTCTGACCAAATGCAGAATCAGCTTTGAGTGACTGTTGTGATCAACAGTGATGTCACAGTGTACTGACACACCCTGCAGTACAGTCTGACATCACTGCAGCAGGGTGAAAAGATAAATCACTGGGAAATCAACAAAAAATAGACTGTCAGCTGTTGTTAAGTCACTCTTTATATGTGTACTTAACAAATAGTATCACCTGCATTCAGATATTATTTGATTGCAGGTGATGCAAATTGGAATTTAAAAGTACTTTTCCTGCTTTAACAGGCAGCCATTTTTTTAACCATTAATTTCTCACATTGTCGTTATTAGTGCAGATTGAAATGAAGATTTGCACTTTATAAAGTCATGAAAGCAACACTTTTTTGGGCTTGTAAGCCTGGATGATTGTGTGTGTTTGTAGTCCTGTGGTCATGGTAAAATGTGGTTTTAGAGACACTTACTGCAGCGGGAAATACCACAGAAGTGGTTTTGAGTACTTTGCCAGGTGTTTTTATATCTATCTATCCGTCTGTGGACAGATATTGTAACCGCTGTAGCCTTGCAACTGTGGAAGATGCAGTCACAGAACTCTCCTGGTGTGTAGTCAAATAAAAGCAGAGTTCAAAGTTTGGTTTGGTCGAAGCAAATATGTGAAGTTGGAAAGGCAACCCCCGACTCTTATGCCTCTGGTACGATGCAGCTGGTGAGATCCTACCGAAAGATGGTCTCTAGCTTTTTTCCTTTACATTTTTTTTATATATTTAAATAATCCAAAAATCTGTTTTAGTCTTTTAAAAAAAAGAGATCTCAACATCAACAGTTTTGGGACTTGAGCAAACTCCATCTGCTGATGAAGCTCATGTGATAAGACTGAAAGCTCCAGGAGCGCTGCTAAATGGTGAGGTTGTCCAAGATCAAGACTAAATGCTGAAATATACAAAATTATTTTTTCTTTTCTGGACCAACTTTGCAACATCATTGCACACTTTGGCCTGTTGGGAAATGTAGTTGGTCCATATTGAGTCACACAGCGGTGTGTGGATGTGATAGTCTCACCCCGTTCATGCAGACACGCGTGCCCTGACTGCAGACTGTGAGGTTTTCCTTGACACTCGGCTCGGGGCAGACGGGTGAGAGGCCTGAACACACACCCTCCTTCAGACAGTCGGTCTCCTCATCGCAGGTCAGACCCGCGGGCTTGAACCCACAGTCCTGACCACAGCACAGGCCCTGACTCGGACTGAGTGAAAGCATCATACACAAAGAGTCAGAGCAACAGATAAAACAAAAAACCACATGTAAACAGAGCAAAGGCACACCTACAAGTAAGGAACATCAACCAAATAGTTTGATGAATGTGGTGTGTGGCTTTAATTAAAAAAGTTCAAAGCTAGAAATATATCAATCTGAAAACAATGCAAGTCTGCATGCAGAGGCCTCATCCAAAATTCTCCTGATACACAAACTATGTGTAAATCTTCATTTAATTTAAGCTTGACACTAAATGCAAAGCAAATTTTCTCCTCACATTACTTTTTGCAAGTTTTCCCGCAGGATTATCACCCATTTCTTTTGTCCTCAGCCATGAATGACATAACCACTAAGATTGATTTGATTTACGGAGCAGCAAAAGTCGTATAAAACCAAAACACAGTGATTTTCCTGTGATTAAATTGCAATAAATGGTTTAAAAGTAAAGCAAAACAACCACATTGTGACGCTGAAGTGCATAAATTCTGAATTAAAGCTTTGTCAGGTCATTCTGCAAGATGTCAAGTAAACAACTTTTAAAATGCTTTTTTCTGAGTGGAGTTTGGACCGATAAAACAAAGAACCAAAGTGTTGAATTAGATATGGAGAATCATGAAATTTCACTGGTATTTGTATAGACTATAACATTTATTTTACATTTGCAGGTAAATCACTGCTGTGATTTATTTGCAATTAACCAATTAAAAGTAAGACAAAATAATAATAAGTGTAAAAATTCTGAATTCATGCTTTGTCGGGTCTGTTTGCAAGACGTCAAGAAAACAATATAATCGTTTGGATCGGTTAGGTCTATGGTATGCAGGAGAATCTCAACACTGATCAGCTTTTCTGACACAGCAAATCAGCGTCATGTTATTTTTGTAATTTTAACTTGCGCAAATAAAAAAATCGTGCTGGGTGCTTGCACCTTTGCATTAAATTTGCATTGAAAGTCTGGACCGATAAACTAGCATCCGCCCTACTTGGTCAGCCTGCACTCAGGTATCCCAGCACACTTTGCAAAGAAGGTAGTTGCCTGTTAGACACAATAAATAGGAGCACATTTTCTTTCTGCTGTTCTGTGTACCTGCAGACTTTACCAGGCTTGAGGTGACACTGGACTCCCACAGGCTGTTTGGCGCTGTAGCAGCAGAGGTCTGAGTCGTTGTGGCCGACATCACACTCCTCTCCTTCCTCGACAATCTGGTTTCCACAGATGGGCTGATCACTGACTGGCCAGAAAGAACAGACACACGGATGTAAACACACTCAAACTTATAAGTATTTACTGGTGGTCAGTGTAAACTTTTAGGCCCTGACTTTGCAGGCCACATGTAGATGAATACTGTCTGATCTTTTCTTCCTCACCCACAAAGCAGTCGTCCTTCTTCAGCTTCAGGGTCTTGCTGATGTGTTCGATGCTGCAGGGCGAGAACTTATCGTTGTTTTCACGCACCTCGTCTGTGGCATGAGGGAACATCAGGTACCTGCCTTTACCGCCGCTGGAGCCGAGCTTTCCGCAGTTTGAGCCCTCATCGTGCTGGAACACCAGAAATTATTTTTACATTATGTGTTTTTGTGGATATATTCTGTATCTACACTCTGAGCAAATGGAGTGAGTAGTTATTTGGACATCTCTATTAAAAGTACTCAGCCCTAGACAAAAACAGCAGAAGAAACACATGATGTAGCCAATCTGGAACTATTTGTTTCCAACCTCATTATAGGTCATCACTGACAGTCAGAATGTTTTCAGTAGAGCCCATGGCCCATGGCCATTCTGAATGAGCAACTTTCTGTAACTTTTAAAGCTAACTTTTCAAATAAAAATGTGTATCCTTTATGCAATCAAATGTTTTTCTTGGAATCTGATGGCCATGAAACAGCAGAAGAATGTTGTATTCAGGGACAAAAACTCCTCCTGATTTAGTTGGAACTGTATTTGTGAAACATTTTCTGGAAGTCGTGTTCTCTGGATGTCAAACCAGCTGATTAATTAAGAGACGAGGGGATATGCTTGAAGTTAACATGGACACATGTGGAGGGAACGTGTTTTGATGTGGGTAGTTCTGCATCTGTTGTTGATTACTTTAATGGGTGTGATTTTATAGTTTTCACTATATCTGTCAGTATCTGCAGCTCTGGGGTTAACACAACTGCAAGGGAATTTTGAGCAACACAGGCTGCGAATGAGCCAACCTAGTCTTGAATTATATCTAAAGTGTCTGTTTCTCAGACGTTTTGTGGCATTTCAGCTCAAATGTCTACAGATTTAAGACTTCCAACTGTACTCTGACTCTTAATGACAACGTAAATGTTGGAAAGCAGTAAAAGAAAAGAAAAGAAAACAAAGAACAGCAAGAGTGAGTAAATATACTAATAGTACTCTGCCTGTCTGCAGATTTCCTGTTTATATCTTGAACACCTGCAGTGGTTTTACAGAATCTCTCACCACAGACATAACCTAGATACAGTTTTAAGATAAACAACCCATCTTGAAAAAGGAAGATAAATGTTGGGAATTTTCACTCAGAGAGGAAAAAGAGTTCAGCAAGTTTCCTCTAAATATGATGTTACAGCTTGTGTTTAGTTTATTTTGTGTTGTTCATTTGTCTCGTTTCAGTTTGTTTAAAGGGATAGATTATGCTTTTTTTATTCTCATACTGACTGAAATGCTCCATTTTAGCACCAGTCGTTCTTAAAATATATCTTTTTTGTTTGTTGGTTGGTAGGAACTCCAGATACCCAAATGTACATCAGCTGAAACAATTAGTCGATATCTGGCAACTATTTTGATAATGGTTCAGTTATTTTACAAATAAAAATGCCAAATATAATTTAGATCCAGCTACTTCCCTGTGAGGCTTTCTGCTATTATTTTTCATATACGATTGATATTTTTCATATACGATTGATATCTGAATACTGAATATCTTGTGGTTTGGGGCTGTTCATTATTTTTATTTTTTAAACTTTTTTTCAAACATTTTATTGCAAAAATGATTAAACAATTAATCAAACATAATTGTTGCATTGATACATTTTAAAAAAGACCAGCTCCATCATTCTATTCACCAATCAAATGATGAAGTCCATATTTCAGGGACCAATCAAATGACAGAGTCAATAATCTAGCTGACCAATCACGGAGCGTAATTAATCAAAATAAACAAGCCAATCAGGCCCCACTTTCATAGATGAGGTACGCACCCCTTTTCTGTCTGTCTTCAGCTGTCCCATCCATTAAAAGCAAAAAAAGTCCCCAAAAATAGACTTAAAAAATATATTCGCTGCCCTAATTTACAAAATACAAAAATATGTACAAAAAAATGCACAAAATAAAAGCAACAAAGAACCAGAACCAAGTGTTGAATTGGTTATGAAGAATCCTGGAATTTCACTGGTATTGTTATCAACTATTTCATTTCTATTAAATTTGCAGTTGAATCACAGCTCTGAAAGCCACTGTATTCATGTGTGACTGCAAGGGAAGTAGGCCAAAGGCCAAAACTTCTCTTTACCCACAATCCACTCCGTATCACTGCCCACCCCTCTCTCTCTCTCCTCCAGCGCGCCTGCTACAAATCTCAGGTGAAGCCTGTGCTCAGACCTCTTCATGTGCTTCTTCCAGCCTGTCCAGTCTGGAAACAATGAGACATGCCTGTCACAGGAGCAGACGGCACCAGAACTTACGGTAGTTTAACTTATCAAAAGCCTGCAGGGTGTGTCATAGCAGAACTAATCTGCTCAGGAACGCCTCAGAGGACTCTTTGGTCTGTGGAAGTGTGAATAACTGAAGGCAGGGTGAAAAGAGACGCTGCGGGTATTCTGGGCAGTGGGAGAAAGGTTGCAGGTTTTAGCACACAGAGAGAGGTGCATGGATTTATGTGTATACACAACAGTGTGTTATCATGGTGGAGGAGGTTTTAAATGAGAACAAACAGAAAAACCATCAGAGATCTTTCTGTTCTCTTGTTTCGGATGATCCTGTGTGGCTGAGCCAAGGCTCTCAATGAGACAAACCAGTCAGTACAGGCCAAGGTCTCTAATGCCCACATAAGTGAATCATTCACAGACAATTTGTTCTGGTGCAGCAAACAGCCATGTTAGCCCTGTGAGAATATGTGAGGTAAGTCTAATGTTGGGATTCGTCATGGCGAATTATCATTCAGTACACAACACACACGCTCTCTTGTTAGAGGCACCGAGAGGGGTTCAGAGTGAAACTGGTAACAAACATCTGAAAAACAAAAGCACAGTGTTGTATTTTTAGACTTTTTTCACAGACAGCTGATATATCTCTATATATATCTCTAGATATATCTATAGGTGTAGCTGATAACATTAACGATGGCCACGTTCAGTGTGCGTGCTCATCGACAGGCCTTTCTCACAGCAAACATTTTGACTTCTCATAGCAGGAACAGCACAGGTGTTACTAATGACATTAATGGTGTTTCTGCTCTATTCAAGTGTTCCAGTGACAGTGAGCCAGCATGCATGATGCCAGGAACCTCAAATCAAAGCAGTTAGCAGTTGTATCTTAAACTCAGTGATGGCGACTGACCGGAGCGCCCAGGCTGTGTCCGAGCTCATGAGCGAAGGTCAGCTGGACGTGTCGAGGCGGCAGGAACTGTCCGTAGTTCTGAATTGTGACCAGACCCGTGTTCAGGGTGGAGGTCCCGCCGTTACGCAGGGTGGTCTGCTTGGAACATATTCCACCCCAGTTACCTGAAGTGCACACAGATGAGAAGATAAACAAACAGTTTGGTTTTCACTGAGGTTACATAGAGTAAATATTACATAATACGACAAGCAGAGATTGTCTTCTGATGTTTATTTACTGCATAAGTTGTGTTTTATGTATTTTTCCAGTTAATTAAGAATAAGCGTTGCACTGCAAGAAGGTGGTAGAAATAGCTTTTGATAAACTTCAGATTTAACCTAATGGAAACATACCTACTTGCCACTTTGCACTGGTTGCATAACTGACCTTGGGCTACTGGAAATACCTTAAACCAACAGTGTTTTGCTTTATCGACCCCTGAGGCCCCAGGTTGGGGAGGTGCAGACAGACAGACCAACAGAGCGGCTGAGCTTCTCTAGTTTCACATCAAAGCCTGCAGACACATTTGGCCTCCAATGGACTCCATCTGCCTGAGGCTTTACGTAATGTCCCTGAAAGCCTTTTCCCAAAATTACAGACAGCTGGACACATTCACATGGATGGACGGGTGGCTGGGGTGTGACATCATCTTTCGGCTGGCCAGCCAGAGGTCTGCTTTTACAGGAACTCATCTCATTGGTCAAACTGGGCACCTATGAAGGTTCCTCTGAGAGATGGCTCACTTCAGGTAGTTCAGCAAGACTACCATGACCCTTTGTGATATCTCACACTTGAATGGGGTCGATGATTGTTATTGTACTGCACATACAAGCCAAAAATCTACTAAATATGGAAACTTGGAAGATGCAAACTACTTCTCATCTGAGGCTGGGTTAGTAGTAGTCGAGTAGTGTATAAAATGTTGGCTATTTAATGTGCCAACTTTCCTTATGAAAAGTCCTTATGAATTCTTCTTCACCGCTTTTCTTGCAATCCTGATGTTTTCCATTGCGGTCAAGGAAAAGTGGTTTGGAAAAGACATATCTTTTTACTATTGGACTGCAGCCCGGTGACAGCCTCCTGGCCTGAAAAGTTAAGCCAATGTGGAAGTACCTTAACATGCGTTATTTCTAATGGCCAGCAGGGGGCGACACCACTGGTTGCAAAAATTCTGATTGAATAGACATCTATGAGAAAATTACTCTATTTTTCATTTGATTTATTATATCAGTATACATGTTCTGAGTTTCACGTTCCCAATTATTAGTTGCAAGTCTATTTCAATACAACATGAACATCATTTTGCAGATTATGCTCCCATTTAGAGTAAAATAGATGTTAAAGCAGGCTATGATTTATGGCTATCTAATGACTGACAGGTCCCTAGCTTGTGATGGAGCATCATTCTGGCTCCTGGTCTGTTTATTTCACATGCACTGGCTGCAGAAAAACAGTATGGAGGAGGCCAGATGGTGACAAAAATGTCAAACTTGAGGGTTCAAAACCGGATTTCACAAATCAAAGAGTGACGTCAGTGTCTTCGTCTACTTTATTTATAGTCTGTGACTGCAGCCTAATGAGATGACCAATTACTACATAACAGCATCCACAGCCGCCTCTAGTCATGCTCCTCATTGTCCAATGAGGGAGTAATCTCCATGGGTCCACATCCTCTCTCTTCATGGGTTTCCCCCATGTGTGGCTCATGCTGGTGCTCTCAGCAGTTCCTGTTTATTCATGTGCGGTTTATATAACACCTCTTACACAATGTGGTCAGTAGTACCATTTTGAGGGGTAAGGCTTGTGAGATGTACGTCTGTTAAAGATATTCAGCGCCTTTTTCAGAGAAATCTGAGTTCAATAGGTGTCACTGAGGACTGTGGGAACCAGTTGTTGGCATCTGGATCTCCCACCTGCTTGTTTTTGTTACACAGTGGGCGTAAGTGTGACGTCTGGGAATGTTGAAGGACAGTTACAGGTTGAAAAACAAAAACAGAAGCGCCCCTTATCTGAGCTGTTGTAGAAACAAGGAGAGTACTGTAGAGCTTAGGAGCAAAGTCAAGACCGTTACACTACCATGATACATCAGGTGAAGGAGGCTGCCGGTCACTATACAGTAATCTGACACTTTTTTGTGTTCAACATCACATGATGGCTTCTGCGAGAAATAAAAACGCACATTGAAATGTTTAAGCTTCAAAGGAAACCTGGAGGAATTGCCATTGTCATGATTAATTGTCCTTCTTATTGCTAAAAGCATAAAGAGATCAGTTTAATATCAACAGACTGTCAAGAGAGACCCCCACAGCCGCGATAATCAAGAATTCTGGATGCATTTCAGCAGCATTCCCGGCTTTTGACCTAAAATGGCCCGCCCCAGTGGGCTATTCAAGGAGACGGGTTTCCTAGAAAGAGCTTACTTTGGAGGGTTGTGCTGTGGTTTTTGGCAGCGTGAGCAGAGAGGAGCTGCGACTTTGTCCCCTCCTCCCTCTCGTCTTCGCCACAGAAAGGAACCCCAATGAAAGACTCCTATTATTAGCTCGCTGGGCAAACACAATCCAGAGAAACAAGCTACCCTCGAGATCACTTTCAGATAATGTGCACACGCACTCAGCGTCAAGAGGAAGCACACACACACACACACACACACACACACACACACACACACACACACACACACACACACACACACACAGGTAGAAACATAAACATACACGGGATATAACAACCATTTCAAGAAGTATTTGGTCATACAGGAATCAATTAACATCATAGACAAAAATGGACACACACACACAACTACACACTTTCACACGGTTTAATATGAGCATACAAACAATAGTAAAGGGGCAGTCTTTCCTTGGATAAACAAGCAGTTGGAGTCCCAGTATCCTCATACCTCCTTTAACAACAAAAACAGACACAGCGAGCGATTTGACCGCTAAAAACACAGACCACAGTTCTCAGAAAAGTACAGTGAATGTACTCTGGAAGCCGACCAAAAGTATTGTAAATAATGTAGCAGCATCCGATGACTTTCCATCACTGCCCTCTTTGTCTCCAGAGTTCATTGACCTTCACGTTGCAGATTTGAATAGGGTTTATTCACAGTGGGGTGAGACCAATTTGAACTTTGCGTCAACAAAATAATGTCTGGAATAATCACAGGACGTAGTCAACCTGAGATGTAATACCTCCGCCAATGACGTTATGTTTTTGGCTTGGTTTGTTTGTCTATTCAACAGGATTGTATTAAAACTACAGGCCAGATTCAGAAAACTTTGCAGAAGAATGTAGCAGGAATTTTTCTTCTGCAGGTGGATTTGTAGGGTGATGCATTTACTTAAAATAGAAAAAATAACATAAACACTGCAGGGAAACTTGTTTTTGTTTTATTGTTAGTGCTGTCTCTGTTGTTGCTGTATGGGTTTTTTTTAAGTCTTTGGAGCAGATCTGAATCTTTCATTGTAACATTGTCAGATCTTAGCATTTGTGTTGCATTTATGTGGTGTTGAAATATTCAGAAAACTTAGTTCCTGATTGAAACATTCACAGAAACGCTTTCTCCAGTCTGTGAGATAGGGCATGGCCTTGGCAGAGGTTCCTCCTTTCCAAGTACCCTTCTTTTTGTGTGCTTTTGGTGATCAGACAAATCATTTTCCAACTTAATGGTAATTTGTGAACTACATAAGGGAATTGGATTGATGGATGTTTGCTACAGATATATAAATTCATAAATAATTTTAACTGGCTGAAACAGACTGTCTAAACTTTCTGAAGACAGACTTTAGTGTCTCCCGATTGGGACATTATCACACAATTGAATGGATGCTGTATTGTCAGGTGGGGGTCTGCTCCACCTCTTCGTAGGTTGAGAAGGTCATTGTGCTACATTAATGTGTATTATTGGTGGTGGCATCTAGTGGCCAAACAAAGTATGAACTAATCTAAAGCGTAAGTTATGTTACTGATTCTGAAAGTGAAAGAAAGGACAAAAAGGTACTGGCCAATTGTACAAAGGTGTGATAAATTATAGCTTCAGCAAAATGCTTTTCAGTCAAAATAAACGTTCTTTAATTTCAGTCACTACAATAAAAATAATTTCTTATTATTTATTTATTGAGATGTTCATGTTGAAAAAGATCAAAATAAACCAAACTGAACTTGTCAGTTGTAGAAGTATCCCAATGGGCAACGGTGCAAGGTTAAAGATTAATTTAAAATCAACATTTTAAGGATATATATTTATGTTAACATCATTATTTTCATGAGGTTGTTCTCCCAGAAGGACAATAACTCAATCGTTCTGCAGCCAGCAAGCTAAAACAAAACCTCAAAAACACAGAAATTATTGTGTGGAAAATTACCATTTCTCACTCAATTAGTCTCAGAAGAGGAAGGAAAGTTACCGGTAAGAAAGCACGAGTGGCTTTAGATGTTTGGACCCCAACCCCCGCTTGACTTAAAGCGGTGGGAGGTGGAGCTCCAAGTGATCGTTGGCAGCTGTGAGTCTATGTATGTGCACGCTGCTCCCTGCTGTAGCTGCAGTGGCACTGGGGTCCTAGAGTTTAATGGGCCCTCTATTTCCCAACACCAGTAATAAACTGGTAGAAGTGGGTTATGGAGACACGTATCTGTTTCTGGAGGTCAAACATTATCCAGTTTAATGCTCGGCTCATGCTTCAGGGCGGTCACATGAGACCAAAATGTCACAACAATGTCACTGCCACTATGAATCCACAATGTGTGTTTGTGTGTGTGCCTCACGTGAGGTGTCACCATGGCGATCAAGCTGTGGAATGCAGGCAGCAATCCTCACTAAGACGTCTGGGAGCGTTGTGTGTGTGTGGGTCCTATATGTGTGTGTGTGTGTGTGTGGGTGTCAAAGGTTCACCGCTCCCTAACCACATGTCATTGTGGTGGTCTTCTCTCACGCCCCCCAGTTTAGCCAATCAAAAGCAGCGTCTTAGTGAATGTCATAGAAACAAGCAGGAAGAACCTCCTACCACGACAAATCCAACATACGTGTCCGACTTCCTCCAACACAACAACAACAACACACAGTGTTGTCACCAGAGCGGAGAGACCAGGCTCATTGTAGTAAATCTGTGTATTTAGGTCATCCCACAATAATGTCCTAAACCTTAAATATAAGTTGTTTGTACAAAGTTCATTTTCAACAATTAAAAAGCAGATCATGCATGTTGTTTTGTAAGAAAATGTAATATAATGCAGTGTGAGTTTCAATGACATTTTTTAATACAGGTGCAACTCAGGTGCAATATATCAGGGAAAAGTCCATTTTGAGTAGTTAAGGTCAAATAGCCCCAACCAAGTATTGAGTCATATAGATGGACATACTTTTCAGAGGCCAACATTTCCATATTAAACATACTTTTTAAAATTGTGTTTTTGTATTATTAATTTTTTTGAGACACTGAATTTTGGGTCTTCATTAAATGTAAGCCATAATCATTATAATTAGAAGCAATGAAACAAAGACATAAAATGTTTCATTCTGTGTGTAATGGATCTATATAATGTGTTATTTTCACTTTTTGAACTGATTCACTGACATCAATAAACTTTCTATGAGAAACATTTAACACTTCCAAGTTAACTAAAACAAAGATTTCCAGACTCTCAAAGCCTTTATTATTACTAACTAAATGTTTAACGTTTCTATACATTGTTCACATGCTAAATTTGTCTGATATCATACGCTGAGGGCCGAGGAAGACTTACATGCGTTTTTATCTGTTACGACTCCTTCACTGACCCCACTAATGAACTGCAAAGGTACTTTTTACACATGCTCTGCCTTCTTCTTATTTTGAGTCTCAGTGCAGCTGAATTCAAGCTGCATTTGCACAACCAATCACCGCTGATTCACCTCTGTCACGGGTCAAACTATTCACACTGATCTGGAAACTGTGAGCGTGTGTAGGAGTGTTGAACGTGGCCTCTGGTGAGCTTGTGTCATATGAAGACCAGGGAGTCCTGGGAGCCAGAGAAGGAGCTGCGCTCGAAAGATCAACACGGTTTCATGCAGAGATTCACACAGAGAGGCAGAGCAGCAAAAACACGGCCTCACTTTCCAAGTCTCATACTTTTCAACATGGACAGACTCAGATCTGTTTCATGTTTCTGTTCAGCCCGCCAGCACAAACTTTAAAGTTTTTTTCTGCTATGTCATATTTTATTTGTATCATCATTAATCTGTTCTACGTATTCTAATGTCAAGCAACATCCTACACAAAGCAATGGCCCCATTTGTCTTCACAATCCTTTCTAACGATTTCCACCGATATATTTGGAGGTCATACAATACTTTTATTTTATTTGACTCACCCGCCTTGCCCTCCCAGGCGAGCCCCAGCACTCCGCTGTAGTCTCTGTTGGTGAGCAGGTAGGACAGACAGTAGTTGCCCCAGTTGGACTCCGAGTACAAACTCAACAGTTTCTCAGGCCCGATGAACAGAGGGTACAGAGGATCCTTTTTATCCTCCTCTGTCGTCAACTGGAGAGAGACAGGCAGAAAAACTGCTCAATCAACACACAAGGATACAAACAATTATATGCCCCACCACTCTTCTACGAAAGTTAGCATTTTAACCTGCTGAACCCCAAGCTGTTTCAGGAAGTTTTTTGCTTGTGTTACATTTGAATGAACCCTTTTATTGTCATTGCACAGAGTAACAAGTACAAGTACAACAAAATTGAGCCATCATCCCGTCCAGAACGTATAAAACACCCACAAACAATATGACAAAGGTAAACAGGACAGGAAGAGAAAGAAATACAGCACACATGAGGAGAGGAAAGGAGAAAAAAAGCATGAAAAAAAACCTCAGCAACATAAGCATGATACACTTTCACAACATGAACAGACTTATGACCTGCCACAGGGGAGGGGGAGGGGGGGCCAGCAGAGCCAGGCGGCCATCCGGATCCGCAGCCATCCGCGGCGCAGCTCCTAGACCCGCCTGTCTTGCCAAGGGAACGAAGCATCAAAGGCGTGGGTTGGGGTGGTTAGGGGAGGGATGTATGCATGTCTGTATAGCGATAAGCCTGGACGTTGCTAAGGAGATGACCTTCCTTCCTGGGCTCCAGGGCAAGGCAGACAGTCCAACAGGTGGTTGTGGGGGTTGAGAGGGGGAGAGGATGGGATGGTAGTGTCTCACTATATTCCTCAACAGGGAAGATTAGCAACGGCCTTCGAGCCAAGGCTGTTGTTTTGGGGAAGCCAGATAAGATTAGAAATTGAGCTGTGGGTGAAAGTGGCAGCGATTTCTGCTACTAATCCTGTAGATGGTAAAAATGTCCCTCCCGGTCTCCGGTTTGTTCCCTCTCTAGGGCTGTCACTCTTCCCTGAATGGTATCCATGGTGCGGTTTGTGACCACAGTCTGAGTTCCGACAGCCCTGGCCATTGATTCAATCATCACGGGCAGCTTTATGGGGCCTGCTGACACCGTTTCCTGCGTGTCTCGATAAACCAGAGCAAAGCCCAATCCAATCAGCAAAAACCCTGTTATCATGGTTCAGAACAGGTAAAGATCTTCAATGTCCTCCAGAGAGAGAGTCGCCAGGCACAAGACACGCCACCTGTTCCAGGCGTCCATCGTGTACCTGGCAACAAAAGTCCCCTCGGGGCAGGTGGGCTCCCCAGAGATTTTACTAACTGTGGCCTTGTATTTCATTGCAATATATAAAAAATATAAGTCCTGCACCTCTATGGAATCAGCACAATCATGGCATAGAAGTTAAAGTTAAAAATGTTAAGAACTTAAAAATGTATGTTGTGCAGAATTATTGAGTTGAATTTATATAAATCATAAAAATAGAAAAAACCCAAGTTTAATTTCTCTGATTAATTATTTTTTATTGGAATAAAATGGAATTTATATATACAACACTTTTCCAAGACCCCACAAGTGTCATGAATGTTGAAAAAAAAATGGTCTCCACATGCTTTACATATTAAACTATCCCCATTTCTGAAAATTTCCCTGTCCTCTTCTCTCTGCTCTGTGTAAACAGCCTACCATTATGTCCATTAAATATCATTAAATAATTTTCATGCTGTCTCAGCAGGATCAATCATGGCTTCACAGTTACACTGAGGAGCACAGGATTGTGTTGTTTTTAACAGGATCTAGTTATTCCAGGCAGTTTAATTTTGGCAACATTTTAAATGAGACTAAATTAAAGTGATTTTACTCTACGTGTCTCATTCATCGGAAAGTTCAAATCTATCAATCTAAATATCTTTAATAAACTGTGTATTTTTGTCGATCTGTTCAAGAAAATATACCTTTTGTGATTCTCAGGGGTAGAAGACTTTAATATCTCATGTTTGTTCAATAAGAATAGATGTGTTGGAGCCAGGATTACTGGTTATTGCTGTTGTTTGAGTGCAGAAAGATCTTACATAGAGGGATTTCACTTTGAAGTTGATCAGCTTGATTCCATCGAAGTCCACTTTGTCGTAGATGTCATTCACAGCTCGCATGTAGGATGCAACCTGAGAATGACATGCAGTGATGTTAGAAAACTGTCGATAACATCTTTGATCTTTCAGTGTAGGTGCTGTTTGGTTGAGGTTTACGTGTTCCTGAAAGTTCAACATGCTGCATCTTGAAAACAGATGCAACAGGAAAAAAAACTCACACACAAGCCAATGAAGGAAATAGTATCTTCTCTGATTTGACAGCACACGTTTGGAAATGTGTGCTGCATTTGGAAAAGATGGAAAAGATTTTATTTCTGCAGATAAATAAAACAACTAACACGCAACATCTTTTTCATGATGTTCCTTCGCCGGTAACAGCTGTGCCATAATGTCTGTACCTCAGGAATACCTCAAATTAGGCCTGTCACGATAAAAAAAAATGGCCAAAGTAGTTTTCTTACAGACTCAATATATTGAGTTTTTGTGCTTTTTTGTGTTATGTTTAAAGTAATGCTGCAAATGTTTGACAGGCAGTATGCATTGCCAAAAAAACCCAACTATATTTCCCAAGCAGCCATTCCAGCTGTTTATGTTATTTTAATAATAAAATAAAAAGTCTATTTTATTTGTTTTGGTTGTATTTCATTTATTAATGTTTTATTTATCTAGGATATTTTAATATTTCTTTTCCACATTTCAATTCCAATGTTTAATATTCCAGAGATTTAAAAATGAATTGCTGTGGAAAAGGATGTACCTATTATGCTCTAATATCATAATAAAACTAAAACGACATAGATACAACAATACCATCATTTATCTTGACAGTTTCTGGGAAAATATATCTTTCTAAAAATGAATTATCGTGACAGGCCTACCTCAAATTTCTTCAGATTTGGTAAAAACGTCCTCTTGGACTCAATGATTAGATTTTAGAGAGAGTGTTTTCTGGTTGTTCGTCTCTTTCTGGCAAAATGAGATATCTTAGGAACGCCTTGAGGGCATTTCATTACATCAGACACAAAAAACCACTTGGACTAAAGGATGAACTAATAATTTGGAGGTCAAAGGTCATTGTGATCTTTCATTTTACACGCATTTTTACACAAATTCTGATAAAATCTCGTAACAGGATGAAAGGATGAAGTGATGGCATTTAATATCAAAAAGGTCAGAAGGTCAACTTCACTGTGACATCATAATGCAAAAACACTTTTGTGGCCATAAATCAACACCATAACTCAGAAAAAGAAAGGGACATTGTGACCATATTTAACATTTGGTCGGATAGTGAATGTGTGACACTTATATTTAAACTTTGGTGATTCTAAAGATCTTGCAGATGTGTGTGTGACACAATGTAGAATTTGTAGATTTTTTTGCAGCAATATCCACATTTCATTGCATTGTCTACTGTTTGGACAGACATGGATGCAAATCGCAACTTGACTGTTTGGTGAAGGTGTAATTATAGTTTCCTTTGTGTGGTCAAGTCACAGTGCATTGAGTTCTTAGCGCCACAGTAGAGGTTTGACCTACAAGACAATAAAAGGACTAGCAGAAGGTATGAGCGGTATTTCATAGTAGATTTAGCATCTTATCCTTGAGATAATACACTTGACTCTCCGATCCGCCCCACCTCTACGATACAAACACAAACCTCCTTGACCGAGTTTTGATCGTGATTCATAAACGGACCACGTGAGCTAATCTGTCAGTGAGGTTATCCACAGGGTGGGTGGCACAGCCGGTCACACACTCAGAGAGGCACGTGCAGATCAGTCACATGTGAAGCTCTGAGTCTAAACAGCAGGACACGAACCAGGAGAAGAGCCCGCTGATTCTCCATAAATGTAAATATTGACACCTTGAACACATGAACACCAGGTCATCGGTGATTGACGACACCATATTGTCTGTGCAATCAAAGATCACATCGCAGCATCGCTTACAGTGTGTTTTCTCATCCTGGTGCAACAAAGGTTTGGCACTGAACCAGGGACAACAAGTACGAGTGTGTTTAAGGGGGGAGGAATCTGAGGAGATGATGAGAGGATAGACAGCAGGAGGAAGGCCAGAGAGGAAAATAACAGTGTGGCCACATAAAACAGCAAAGGACAGACTGACTTACTAACTGACCTGGTTTTGATCACAAAAAGATTTGAGTAACAAAAGCACAGATGTGAAACTTGGTCCAAACTGAACCTGGATCAGATGCTGAGAACATGAATCTAAACTAATGAGATAAAACTAAACATCTGTGAAGTTATACTTTCCTATTAAATATGGAATGCAACAATAATTGCTGTTTATTGGTTTTAATTTAGGGGACGTTACAAAGGTATTTGCGCTCGAGTTATGTCACAGGATTCCCACATCAGTGTGTGGCTAAAGTCAATATCATGAAAGCATCTCATGTGACCTCTGACCCCAAAGACAAGCGTTCTGTTCAGACAGAGAAACTTCAACACAGACACTTAAATCACTGTTATCTTTCTTTCTGCACTGAGGCAACGCAGGCGCGCCGGCAGACAAACAGCTTTTTACCCAGAATGTCACTCTGAGTTCATCACAGGTCAGCGATAAAACTAAAATCAGTTTAATGCAGGACAACAAAAAATGCATTAATCTTCTTCAACTTCTGTAAATTCAGGTTCTCTTAAGAAAATCTTTTACAAATTAAACTAAAGATTCTTCCGTCCCCTCCTGTGAAGCTCTGAAGCTGCTTATAAGGTCAAAGGTCAAGAGCTCAGGACAGGAGGTTAAAAATGTTTGACATTTTAAATTTAATAAGCCACCTCAGGGTTCAGAGAATGCATTACATGCAAGGTGGGAGATCATTACATTTTCAAATCAGGTTTTATTATTGCAATTTTGTAGTTTTTGTGGTAGTTTATTTTTATCAGGACGGACTTAAAAAATTTGGTCCAAAGTATAATAGAGCTCACAGACCTGAGGCAACAAACTATTAGAGGATTAATGTTTTGATGCCGGGAGCGTCTTCAGAGTCAAACAGTAAAGAGACTCACATTCTCTAAAAATTTGTGACCGCCCTTAAATTTAGTGCCTTTTTCTTCAGCCCAAGCTTTATGAAACTTGGTGGGAACACCTTTCCAAGTTTCAGGCAAACAGGCAAGTAGTTTTTTCCTGTAATCCTGCTGACAGACCAATTTAACCATAAAGAAAGAAAGAAGGAAAGAAACCCTTACCTCCCTGATGGAAGTAAAGACCACTAATGACATGCTTAATGACGCTATTGGCATATCGTTTCACTCGTTTTATCAAGATTAGATTCTGGGGATTACATCAGGTGAACTTTGATTGCAGCACCGTGTACCCGGACACTGCATTCAGAGACGGGTTAGTAAACAAAGCGGCTCAGCTCTGCCAACTGCCGAGGAAATCCTGTTGTATTTTGATGATCCTGCTGGATCAATGTTCCTGTGAGAACATTGTGTTCTCTGAAGCATCAGGTATCAGCATCTCAGCGCCTCACTCTGAAGGGGGGCACACTCTGGATTGAACCTTTCCTTTGTGTTGAGATGAATAGGTCACAGAATTTGAACCTGAAACTCCCCTGAAGTCTATTTGTTAATCATTTCAACTACCAGCAGGTTAAATAACTTGTTGCCTCTGTGTGTGTAGTGAACTGGTCACCTGAGCCACGACGGCCTCGACGGACTTGAACTTCTTGTAGTAGTAGTGGTCAGCGTGGATGTGGAGCAGGCAGGTGGTCTTTGACTCATCCACTGTTCTCCTCGTACGGCTCGCTGGCGCCTCCTGTGGAGGACATTGCAGAGAGGAAATGTTGATGATTGAGTTGATGATTAATCGTGTTAGTTGTGTAAATATAGCCTATGCATGCAGTCCTCAGATTTCACGTGTTAAATATGTACTGTTGACTCATTGTTAATGTTTCTTTGTAAATGCCAATCCTCCTTGTTCACCATTGATTTTTTTTTTAGAATGCTATCAATGTAACTACAAAGAACTACATTTGGTAACTTCAGGTAATATTTCGAGAAAAAGGTTGCAAATTTACTAGATTAAAGTGGCAAATCTACAAGAAAAAAAGTCGCACATTTAAGAGATTTAAAGTGGCAAATCTGCGCGAAAAAAAGTCGCACATTTAAGAGATTTAAAGTGGCAAATCTGTGCGAAAAAAAGTCACAGATTTACGAGAAAAAAGTGGGAAAAAAGCAATTTTTTTCTCCAAGATTCACCACTTTAAATCTCATAAATCTACGCAGTTTTTCTCGTATATTTGCCACTTTAATCTCATAAACTTTTTTCTCAAAATATTATTTTCGTATGTTTTTTTCCACACATTCTGGCTGTAGGTAATATCCTCCGATATTCTCTAGGGTTGAAATTTGGAATTTGCAAGTATGTCAATGAGTGCCCTATTAAGGGTTAAAGTTGAAGCGAATTTGAGGCGAAATTCTGAAATGCTGCTTTAAAAAAAATGTGAGTTCCATCAACTGGTTAAAAGCGAATAAACAAAGCTGCATAAACGTCCTTTCATCAGAAGATGGCAGCGTAATGTATTGCTGTAGGATGATTTATTAGTAAATGGTAGAAGAAGTAGAGATTGCGTGAGAGAGAAAAAACAACAAGAAAAAGGTTGCTAATTGGACAACTTGGGCCACCCACAGGAGAAAATGGAGAGAAGACGCCGACAGTGGAAACAGCTTCATTTTTTCCCTGAGCTGATCAGTCATGTGAGTTCAATGTTCACTACATCAGAACTTATTCTGAAAAAAGCGTTTCTATCTCCCGATTTGTTCAAACAATTTTTCTGAAAAATATAAAACCAACTCAAGTGAGTGTTAACACTTTTATGTACATTTTCCTGTTTCAATTAAGCTTTTCTCATGCAAATCTTTAAAATGCGCATAGAACTTGTTGATGGAAACATGACCACTGTGATCGCACCTCAAAGCAGGTGAGTGTGGACATAAGGATTGGGCCACACAGTGTAGAATATTCCAGCATGTCACTGAACCTCTACTCAAGTTTAGCAAATATTTGTCCATTTTGAAGCCGTAAATCCATTATGTTCACATCCAAACATCACAACATGACATCAGTATAACTGCCCTATGTCCCAGTGGGAAAGGGGACATGTCGCCACAGAAACACAACATGAACGCTCCACTGGGAACAACATCTGTTCAGGCCATTTCATAACCAAACAGTGGAAATGATCTGCACCTGCAGGCATGTTGTTAAAAATGGATCCATACCAATTACGGACATCTATTGTTGACAATGAACTCTGGGACCGCCACCCAGTTGGTCAAAGGTAAGATACAATGGAAGATTAGCTAGAAAATTAGCTGAATAGATTTGGCAGATGTTTATTCCATCATACCTGGTTTTATAAATGCAGTCGAGGTCAACTGGTGCATCAGTAGATGCCACTCTATTCTGTAAATGTGGGTTAGGCCTGAAATGAGGCAACTTCAGCTTTCTGTGTTTTCTGCTTCCTAAATCCTGTAATTAGCTTTTGGTGACTCAAAAGGCTAAATAAAAATGACCAAACAAATGAATGCACTCATGAATAAGGTCAGTTATATTTACAGATGAATCACACACACACACACACACACACAAATTCCCTTTAAGAAAAGGTTTCTAGGTTAGGAGTTAATTGGCTATAAATGGCAATGCGGAGGAGGATGTTTTCAGGGTGAGGACAGAAAAAGAAAGTGTGTGTAAGTGTTTCTGTGTGAGTTATCACTGAGGTGATGTCTGGGCTGTCCTACCTCATTGGGTCTGAGGGTTTGGGCGAGGGAGTTTAGATGTTCTGCACCACAGAATCCATCAGGGCCGGTTCTCATGGATGGTAGGACTGTAAAAAAAAAAAAACAGAGACACTTTGGTACAAATTCACGATAAAAGCACATTGAGAATATGTCGACATACAGATTTCAACTCTTGAAATCTGTCTTGGAATCGGCTTCATCTGTTGGCATGACTGGTTCAAAGCTCAATGGAAAGTAAAGGGAGAGACGACAAAAATATTCATATAATGGAGAAAATGACATAATGCTTAAATTACAGAGGAGATTTTTATAGAAAGTTAGACACTACTAATGGGAGAAAACTGGGATGGTTAATTTAACGATAGAACATGTGATACCCAGTAGTGGTCTAATATTATTTCTTTAAAGTGAGACCTTTGAGTTTAATTAGCATTTCTTAGTTGTCTTTCCTTCCTTATGTTAAGTCAGTTTGAGGCTTTTTTTGTTTTTCATTTCGGATCATGTTTAGTGCTTCGTGTTTAGTTGTAATATGTTCCATGTGCATCCTGTCTTTGTCTGCTTTCCCTCCTTTTGCCAATCTGCACACCTGCTCCTTATCTGTGTCATTATCACCGCTCCCTTAGTTTCACTCTGCCAATCAGCTCCCTGCCTGCCTCGTCACCTCATTCCTCTCACCTGTGATTCTCCACCTGCACTTCATCTCCTTGTTAGCTTGGTTTGTATTTAATACCTTTTTCAGTTCATTCTTTGTTGGATCCTTGTAATGTTCTGCTTGTTTGCCTTGGTTTTGTCCTCCTTTTGGCTTGTCCTGACACACAAATGATTATCAGATTATCCCTCTCTATTTTTTAGATGATTTCCCAACTTTTTTTAGAGTCAGGGTAGTATCAGTAAAGAATATATACATCGAACCTTGCAAAAGAAATGTCCAGCAATCACAAAGAATTATGACACTTGACTTTATAGGTCATTAAAAAGGCTTTATAAGGTGTTATGAGTATAGTTGTAGAAAAGCACTTGGATTAAACCATTTGAAAAATTATTTTGTTCAACTTTTAATATTTTAAGTTTTATCAACACACACCAGAAGATTCAGGCAAGACAGAGAAGTGATCGCTCTCGGAGAGGCGATGACTGGGACTTGGGATCTCACAGAACATGATCAAACGTGATTTCAGATAAAAACAGACACGTTGTCAGCAGGTTGCACTTGTTTGTGCTCTGTTTTGCACCAAAAGAAAAAAAGAAAAGAAAAAGAACTTGAATTTTGAGGAAGATGTCATAGCTGAGAAGAAGGAAATAAAGTTTTATTGCTAGTTTGAAACAGGCCTAGTGCAAGCTAATGCTACAAGCTAATGCTAACGTGGTGGTGATGCTTCCCTGACGGTCAAGATCAAAATCGGGAGACTCCTATCCAGTTATGCTACCTATACTCCAGAAGACTGTGAAAAGATTTGGAAAGACTCCTGGAAGACTATCAGCTCACACCTGCTCACATCTAAAGACAAGTGTTTAGAGTTTTTAGTCACAGCCTAGTCTCAGACTGAGATTCTATAAAGACTACAACTAGATTCTTTAAGCATTTTTTTCGCAAACCCAAGACTAGGAAAAGACTGATATGAAACAGAGCAGATTACTACTTTACACTTAACGATCGGGATGACGGGAGCGCGCTGTGACTCCAGTAAGACTCCTAGATTTACTAAAGACTTTCAGTTTTTAGTCTGGGACTGTGAAAATCGTTTGGTGTAAGCCCAGCATTAGTGAGATCAAGATTGTGTCTATCAATCCCTCACATTTCAGGATCCTCTGGTTCAGACCAGCCTCAAATCTGTAATACAGACTGACGGGAGGGCAAATTTGACTCAAAATGGCCCAAATATCCTCTAGTATGGAAATTAGTCCTACACACACACACAGACACACAGAGACACACACACACACACACACACACACACACACACACACACACACAGAAGCAGGTTAGATAAGCAAACACAAAAAATTGCCTTTGAACATGTTTTGTCAGTGAACTTTTTTATGACTCACTTATATGGGCGTGCAGTGTCACAAAAAAAAACAGTATTTGCCAATCATAATAAATAACTGTGATTAAACATGAAGTGTGGTTCAACCCTCTGCTGTTCATTTGTTGGATCAAACTTTGTGTTTAATCTCTGTTCATATATTTATTATGATTGGAGAACACTGGTTTTTTTTTGGGACACTGTACGCCTACATTAAAGTGAGTCATTGATGTACTCACTGATGGAACATAGACAATATAACCTCACAAATAAACACACCAAGGCCACAGTCTGATCTTTGACAAATATATTTGTTTATGCTCAAATGATTAATGTACGCATGTTGTGTTGTGTGCGTAACCGGGATAAATGAGAGCGGGGGAGGCAGCCGAGCGATTCAAGGAATCCAGAGGTGGACGGAGGCCCCTGAAACATCCCAGGAATTACTGATATTAGCTGTGTCTCAATTCAGGGGCTGCATCCTCTTAAAGGACACAGCCTTTGAAAGTGTGGCCTATGTAGCGCAAAGGCTAAAAAGAGCATTGCAAAATTAGACACCCTGGTCTACGGAGAATTTCCTATTTAGATAATTTATTCATTCATTATCCTGCTTATCAGAGCTCGCGTCGTGGGAGGATCACAGCTGACACTGGTGAGAGAGAGAGGTAAACCCTGAGCAGGTCGCCACACTGACAGACACAGACAGACAACCATGCACGCTCTCATTTACTCCTACGGGCAAGTTAGATTCTATTTGCGTCATGTACAACGATTTATAAAGTAGATTATCTCTGCATTTGGTGCACTGTAGCACAGTTCAAACATCCATGTGTTTTGATCTTGCATAGTATTGACGTTTTCACTTTCTTACTAAATTCATGCTATTTTAATTTGCCTATATCAGTGTCGACAGACTCCTAAAAAACACGGGAAATCAATAATGATAACTAGATACTTAACTAGAAAATGTTCACAAGCTTCCGCCAAGGAGACAGTTCACTGAGGAGTGATGGTTAAAAACTGTGATTACAGAAACGTAAATGTAAATGCTTAATACCAGAACTTTTTTTTCCTCCGCCTCACATTTTCTGAATTCCTCAGACTGTTATTCTGTGGGGGGCTGTATGGTGCTCACAGGACGCCAGTTGATTATTGCTGGCCTATAATATCAAAAGCACCCATCTGCTTTGGTAAAATGTGGGAAATATTTGGCAAATAGATTCATTATCAAACAGGAGATCACATCAAATCAAAACAGAGTTTTTAATTAGAAGCATTTGTGTTTTATTCTAATGTTTGCTAATTTGTTTCCTCAAAGGTTTTCAAGTTTGAAGCCAAGTATAGATGCTGGGTCATGTGACTTCTCTGGTTAACTCAACAGGTGCAGCAGGTCACACTTATTGCTTTATTACCCCATTTAAAGAAGAGATAAAACGCTTGTTTCCTGGGGGCTAAGTTTACTACTGTCGGAATTTATGATGTAAAGATCATGCTATTTCCCAAACTGATTATTTTTAGTGATAAATGCAAACTAACCACACCAGACAACTTTGCTTGTGGTCTCAAAATTGAGCTAAGATTTACATTTTTCTTATACAGAACAATTTAAAACACAAAGTGCAAAAAAACATTTGAGTCAGCTCCTCAGTGAGCAGCATGTCAGGCAGCTATCACCGGCAGAGGCAAACTCATATTCGCAGACACTTTATAAATAGAGGACCCACATTTGGAAATCAGCGCTGTGGTCTGGAGCAGGAGCCACGGGGCAGCCTTTGGAAAACGCTGTGATAGCTGATTTCACTCAGTGATTTACAACACCTCTGGGATGTCTGTCTTCTTCAGATTAATGCAATAATGATGGAATTGCAGTCAAGGGACGCATTGCATTTGCATGGATTGGCCGTCTTGTTTGCGCTGGCAAACACACAGAATTCCACGAAAAATGCAAGAAGCCAAAGGGACTTCATTGCAACAGAGTGTATTAGGTTTATGGTCAGGGACCGTGGGGAATCTGCAGATGAATATGAACTGAAGAATGTAATGTACAGTATATACACTGCTGCGAAATGTTGCAGAATAACATAAATATAGCAAACAATAGGGATGTGGCACAAAACCTGTGGTGAAAGCCTTAAAAATGGGCTTTGAATTCCACAACTTGGAGTCACATGACATGATAATCACTTTCACATGTGATTTACAGTAATACGAGAGTGACAGAATAAGGCAATGTTTTGCCAGTTAACTGGTGACCCGTAAGAACTTCAAAGGGTAATGCACAGCGCATGCATGTGCGTGTGAAACACTCATTCAGCAGTGCAACATCTCCCTGGATCAGAGACACAGCTCTACAGTGAGGGACAGGCAACACATGATTGGATCACACCATTTTACGAAAGTCCTGCAGCCAATCACAAACCAGCAGTTCGTTCTATACATGGCATGAGTGGGGGTGTGCTGTGGGGGTGGAGGTCTAAATGCCGGGCGTCGACTCACTGACGGAATTATTTCCAGACCTTTCTACCATCCAATGTTCTCACTCTCTCTTACTCACTCTTACTTTGGTTCTGTGTATCTTCGTTCTCATCACACTGCAAGAGACTTTTTTAAATTTTTATTTTAAGACAGTTAAAAGCTAATTAAAATTGTGCAAATGTACAAACTGTAGAGCTGTCAGTGCTTAACTTGGAAAAGGAAACAATTTCCCAAATGAAAATTCAGTGTCAGATTTCAGTCCAGACTTCCCAGCAGCTGTTGGAAACGAGCTCTACTGTAAAAGCCACTTGTCTGTCACTCCAGCATTGAGTATATAACAATGAATATGTTTGACAACACAAAATAACATATACTCTTTATAACTTTGCATTATGGTTAGGGAGTTTGGTTTAGTTCTGACATGAAACTGTTCACAACAGGCTGTGTGGATTATCTTGAGTAACTGGGTCATGATTTCTGGAAAGAGACATTACTGTTGAGTTTTACAAATCAATTTTTTTGGCCACACAGGTAAAGTGCCATCTTGTTCCATTATATTAAAAAGAAGGCAGACATCTCTACGGCCAGTATCTCCAAAAACACCAAAACAATCTACTTTGTACTTTGGGCTGAACTGTTCCTTCAAGATGTTAAACCAGGATATATCTGAACTACAGTGGAACATTTGACGGCTCCCCTAAAGTCACTGCCCATGTGCCCCATGAATGACCCTTTGGTCAGGCCAACTGCCCTCAAGTGCCCCGTTGGTTGGCTCAAGTGCAAAATAACCCTTAAGCTAAACTCTGTGTGTCAAAAAGTTTCTCCCCCGTCTATGCACACCTCTCATTACGTCCGTTGCTTGGCTCATACCTCAGATTTATTTAACCACAAGGCCCATTCTTCTTGTTCATGTTCTTCAGAAAATATAACGATTCACACGCTTGGTGGGAGATTTCCTGCTAAGTCCAGATTTCATGTGTCATGTAGTCCAGATATCCCGTATCAACCCGCGTCCTCCCCATCCGCAAGTGATGAAACCTCCATAGAGCTGGAGCTGCTTTCCATTTGGTATGATACTGTAAAGCTATGTGTTCAGGAGCAATCACCCTTCCTTTAAACTGTAACAGCTGCTTTTTGGCACTGAAGACTGATAACCTTAAGGCATTGCTGCAACACAGAAGGTTCAGCCAAAGAGATATTTCTCAAATCCTCCATGCCTGTATAACATAACTGAATACCACAAAGAACAAGATGTTTTGAGAAGTTTTGAGAGGAGGACAGCATTCGTATGTGTTGAATCTTGATCACACACCTTTTGTCAAAATTCTTGACTGTAAAATCACTTTCGGTTTGAAGCAACAATTTACAGCCCCGCAGTCAAACATTAAGATACTTACAGTGAAGTTTCTCTTGATTTATCTCAAGGCAGTATGAGGTTAATAGTTAGCCATCTTTCATGCTGGACTTCAAAGGGAAGGTCATAAACACCAGTGTGTAATGAAACACAAACACACATGGACGGAGACTGATCATCGACTGGAGAAGCTTTGCAGAAGTTCTTCCAGGAAGACTTTTTATGTTTTCATTAATTCTCTTTCTTTTACAACTTGATCAACTGGCCGGGCATTCACTCTCTAAACTTCTAAAACTGTCCTCCTCTCTGCTGTTTAGTTGTCAGGGTGAAATCGATGCGACTTTCCTCCACCTCATTCACCTCCACCTCTTAACCGAACCCCATCTTCAGGCATTTCTCTTCATGCCCTCACCAACACCAACGCCAGCCCGTTTCAGACTGCGTTTCCGCAAAAGTGCCGATATAGTGCCGTAACGAGCACTGCCGGCATTTCATCATAGGACATTCATACTTCTGCAACGGTGTAATATTGCTGTGCATTCACATTGCAATCCACATTGTGGAACAAAGTGTGAGGTGACAGTAGTGGTGTGTAACTAAACAGCAGCAGTACAGTATGTATGTGCTGCAGCAGTTTGTGTACAATAAGCAAAGGCAGTGTTAAGTGCATTCAAAACAATAATTACAGAAGATTTGCAGGTTGTGCTGTTTCTCGCTGTAGAGATGCTACTCAAGCAGAGTTGTTCTGTATTTTACTGAACATGATCCAATTATTGCCTGACTCTAGTGAGGGGTGTGTCTGTTTCTTTCTTTCTTTCTTTCTTCCTTTCTTATTACCTGTTGTGTTTGTTGCACAAATAATGTACGTCACATATATTCCGTCTTTCCGCCTCCGCCTGTCTCGATCAGTCTCAACAATTTAACGCTTCTTTTACTACCTCTGAAAGTGGTACAGAGCTGAGATCACTTGGTCTCCCCGTCACACCTCTAGGACGTTCAGACTGAAGACGAAACGTCACAGAGGCGTAAATGGTAAATGGGGTGCACTTATATAGCGCTTTTATCGAAAGCAATTTACACTACACTCATTCACACACACATTCATACTGGTGTTAGGGGCTACCAGGGCACACTGGTGCCACCTGCCACCATTGGGAATTCATTCACACACTGATGAACGCAGCATCAGGAGCAATTTGGGGTTCAGTATCTTGCTCAAGGATACTTCGACATGTAGCTGCCATGGTCGGGGATCGAACCACCAACCTTCCGGTTACTGGATGAACGATCTACCAACTGAGCCCCAGGCTGTAAATATTGCGGCTTGAAACAGCAGTCTGAAAGAGGCTGGTGTCTGGACTATGACATCTCTTCCCCTCAAAATTTGACAACATCATGATTGGGTTCTTCATGATATTAATGAGTAGTGTTTGTCATTTAATATGTAGAATGATGCCTTTAATTGTTTGCAGAACCGGTGATGGTGATTGTGATCAGGTATCCTGATGTTATTACACTGTATTTGTTGTAAATGGCTTCCCTCAGCCGTCCTTTGTGTCCCTGATCTGAGACCTGACAACATCCTACACCCCAGGGGAGAGAGAAATCCTTAAACAACCTTTGCGTCCCCGCCGACGACAACGACAGGAAGTGGAAATACACACAGGAGTAGACGCATTATGTCAGTTCCTGCGCCCTAAATTACCACTTGTAGGAAGCATTGATTGTTTATTGAAATATCATGCGCCAAATCTTTCAAAGTTTCCTGCAGATATGTCGGCCTATGAATGAAAGAACAGGATGTTGTCAACGGCAACGTTATCTCATGTAAATGTTGCTACAGTTATAAAAGGGCCTGAAGAAATGGCGGGAGGCGCAGGGAGGAAGGCAGCCACGGTGTCTGGGTAGACTTGAGGACAAACGCAGGGTGTGGGGGGTATGTTCCGCACTGTTTCTAGGAAAATGCTTTCTTGGAATTAATCTTATTCAAATGCAAACATGCACGCGCAGCTAGAGACACACACCCACATGGAAATACACATGCACGTACACATTGACACACACAGAACATTGTGACGGCTCTCACTGATGGCTACCATCTGGCCAAACCATAACCCGGCACAATCAAAAGCCAAGAGTTTGTTTCCAACGCCTTCAAACCCTGAAAGATCCCTTCCATGCTCCTCTTTTTTCTTCACTCCTTTCACTTTAGAAACTCCAATCCCTTTCCTGCTGTTACACTGTACCCCTTCTCTTCTTTCACCTTCATACCTTCCTCCTTACTTTAGCCCCCCTCTCTCCTCCCCCTCCTTCAAAAGTCACACCATCTTGGGTTCATCTTTTCTTTCGCCTGTGCCCAGGAAGGGTGCCAACCCCCCCGGAGCTCTAAATAGGATCTGCTGTTACATTATAACTCCACTCTTACTACAAGAGTAAGGATTGTTCATTGAGCTCTAGTAACCTCAGGTTATACAAGAGCTTGAGGCTGCAGATACTGTATGAGAACAGGAGGAAGATACATTTGGCGTTAGTTGTTTGTTTTTCTGTCAGAATACCAAGGGGGCCATGAATCAAACTTCTGAGGGAAATCTACAGTAAGAAGGAATTTCTTGTTGTGCTTTTGCCATCATCACTAGACGGGCCAGGAAAAGCAGCTGAGTTTATGGGGTTGTTTGGACAATTTTAATCTGCAGATGCACAAGTTTTTATCACTAGACACTGGGGGCAGTTAGAAGTTACTACAGAGCCAATAAAAACTTGAAAATGTGTAGCAAGGGAATTTTATTGGTAAAACATCCCATCTCATAAGGGGTGAAGTGTCCCTCTTACATCAGACTGCCGTTACAGTAAAGTCATGTCTCACTTCACTTGACTCTCCTCAGCAGAGGCAACATTTTCTGAAAAAAATATTCCTGAAGTGGCAAACAGAAGGTAGTCTTACCCATGTCATCCTCATGGTAGATTATAGAGTGGTGATCTGTTGGACTGCTGGTGTATCTTTGTATTGGCTCTATGTGATAGGTCCCATTGTCTGTATGGATGGTTCCCTCAAACTGACCCTGAGACACTGAGCCATGGCACGCTGAACCATGTTCACCTGCAAGACCACGTCAAGAGAGATAACATGTGAGGGTCAGAGAAGTGAAACTGAACAGAGACAACTCTGGTATAAAGGCAGGCAGACGGAAGAAAATGATAAGATACTGAGATACAAGTTTGACTTCATTTATTTTTAATAATCAGGAATGTTTTGCCACAGCCAGATATTTATCCAGATGTTTTGTCCAAACCAAAAACACTATGATTTTGTGATTCTGTTCATGTTAGTTGATTAAAAGTTTTGATCCCAGTTAATTGGCCCTGAATCCTAGCTGTTTTGAGACAGATATTCCTGTCATACTCACCCTCGAGTGTTCCCGAATATATGTGGGAGAGATCAACCAGTGCGGAACCATTTTCACTGACCACCAAGAAATTTTCTGAAAATGCGGCAGTGTTGCGTCTCAAATGCAGGTGGAAAGTTCTGCAGAAAACAAAAACAGAAACAGATGTGGTCAAAGCTTTGTAGTGGTGTATAAGGTATGTAGACCTATCAACAGCAGGCACATGTGGATGATTAGTTGCTTTCATGTGTTTAGGAACTTAGAGAGTGTGTTCAAATAGAAGAATACTGTATATTTAGCCACACTGAGGGTTGGTGAAACAATTACTATAATAAGAAAGTTACCTGTGGAAAGCATTAAGGTCCAACTGCAGTGTATATTCCTGAGGGTGTGAGGCTCTCTTGGCTCGTAAATGTTTCTTGTGAAGATCCTCCCTGTCGTACGACAAGCCTTCATAATACTTTATATACGGACTGATGCCACTAACAACACCTGGCAAAAAAGGAAAACAGTCCAGTCACTTCACAGATCTTCACATCTGACGGGAAACCAGACAGAGATGCCCACTTCTATCTTCTATGTTAAATTTCTTCAGTAAACCAAATGTTACAACACCTCACATAATATAAAATCAGTCTTTATGCAGATGATATATTGTTACCTACAAGATTCCTACATGTTATTACAAGAAATATTAATCCTAATAATTTATATCTGCAATTTTACATTGAACAATAAAGTGAAAAAGAACTTCTCTCACTCAGAAGAATATTCAGCACAGATTATGGACAACAATAATAAAAATCAAGATGTATCGTTAAGCTTTTTTTTTGTTCTTTCACTTATTTCTTCAAATTCTTCAAGACTGATTATTCATATGAAACAGAACCACCTAATTGACTTTCAGTTATTTTTGTTACATTTAAACACTTCATATTATTGGCACTGAATGTTATTCAGAAAATCATTTAAGGCAAATAATATATTTGAGGGTATTATAAAAAGTTAAATAATACCAAAAAATACCAATGCATTTCTTCTTTCATTAAGGGTTTTATTAGTTTTGCAGTATTTACTGTATGTAGCACCTAGACCTTCTTTATATGCCAAAAACATATGAAAAAAATCTAATTTTACAATATGGGACCTTTTAAGTAGTAATACATGTGATTCTGCATTACCTCTTTTATTTTTTTCTAATTTCCCAAATCAACCACAAGCAAGCTGTTGTTGCAAATTTAAATTGTAATTCTTGATGTTGATGTTTAGTATAAGAAAGGAAAAGTCAAGGTCAAGGAAAAGTGTCTGAGCATGTTCAAGCTCCCAGTGAAAACCAATAACCTCCCAAATAATTTGTGATTTTCCTTCATGTAAGGACTGATGACTGATCTGAGTGTTGAGTGCGAAAGTGCTGACCATCCAGAGAGAGCCTCGGAAAAAGTGCACGCTTTCCTGTACAAGGTGTCATTACTCAATTACTTTCTGTCCCTCCTAAGTGAATCACGCTTACCTAAACCCTTAATAAATGGGTGTACCCCACTAATCACAACTTACTTAGCCAAACATCACTAAGTAAGCCAAACATCTACTGCCAGGTTTTGCTTGAAAGATTCTGTTTGGAGCATTCCTAAGAGGACAGGTCGGGACATGTCTGAGGCCAGAAGAGGCCAGTCCACCACAGAAGCTGCCAAAAGCTGCATATTCATACAAACACGTCCACATGTGTACCCACGTAGACTAGATTCACACACACAAACAGAGTTAGACAACCTCCAACAACCCCACATACTTACTCAGGGTGCGGGCACATACACACACACACACACACACACACACACACACACACACACACACTCTACCACCAGTCTACCTGTAATCCGTTCACAGCAGTCGACAAACAACAGCAGCAGCCAGTAGTGTTGAACCCCCATGGTCTCCTCATTGGTCTGTTTTTGTTTTCTTTCTTTTTAACAGTTTTCTATCTCCTCCTTCGCGCACATCCTTCTCTCATTTATCCCTTCTGACTTTACCTTTCGTACCTGTGGTCTTCCCAAACAGGAATGTGACTAGTTGAAGTCAGCGAAAATGCAAACACTCACGCAGAGAGGCATATTCAGACTTGTTTGTGAGCACATTATGAGTTATCTGCATAGTTAAAGGAGGGTTCCTGCATCTGGAGGAGGATTACTTACTGAAATGGTTAGAGTGTTGGTAAAGAGGGAAGTGATATGAACATTTGCAGTTGTAGCTGTAACTTTAATCTCCTAATATAGAACTAATCCAAAGATTTAAACCAACATAAATTGTTCAGTGGCCAACAGTACATTAAGTGGTTGTGCCAGACAACAAAGCAAACAGGATATTTATTAAACATTTCTTTGTTGCTTATGGATAAATACAGCCATGTGAAGCATTGCAAAACTTTGCTCTGAGCTAACAGCTGACGTCAGCATGCCATTAGGACAAATATTATGGATTTGACTCTACTCTGAAATCCATTTAACTTGTACTATTATTTCCTATTATAATACCTCTATTTATTGTAATATATTTATTTTAAAAATTACTTACAGAGTATATGTTTTGGGCCACAAAATTTCTCAAAATTACAGAGAAATAGTACACTAAGTACACTATTTGTTTATAACAGCATTACTAGGCTAATGTTATGGCCAACTTGTGGCCATTGAGAAGTTGTGTTCATTCTTGTGTTCATTTTTTCTATGTTTGTGTTGATGCCTGTTGTCTTTGTTGTTGTATGTCTGTAAATTGTTGAGTGTTTTGTTTTGTAATGTTCTTTAGGACCCCCTCGAAAACGAGAGGATTCCTCTCAAGGGGTTTATCCTCCTCAATAAAATTTCTGAATGAAAATTTCAGGCAACAAATGGGTAACAGTAACAGAATCTTGATTTATATTTGATCAGTGCTGCCTAGTTTGACTTTTTGACTCAGTTTAGTGAGTTAAGCTGGATGTCAGTCATCTTATCAAACCCTAGATGTTATCCTATTGATCGGTCCGGCGGGGGCCACAGCAGCAGGAAATCAGTCTGAATGGGAGAGTGAACCGACTCATCTGCCAGAGCAAATAAAAATGAGTTGGCAGATTCATTTGGCTGGATTCTTTGAGTAGATTTCTCTATTTCCCGACAAAGTGAATGGCCTCCCACAAGTTTTATTATTGACTCTTGTGTGGTACAGAAAGTCTTAAAATGGCTCCAAATATGAGAAGGAAGCAATCATTGGTATGACTCACACTGTGTCAAAGGTATTCTGTGTGACAGTTTTAGGTAATTTTAAGGAACAATAAGCTCTCAAGAGGAAACAGGACACATTTTGACCTGGAAATGAGGTCAATTAAAAGAAAGATTTTGCAGCCTTGTTGATTCACTTTCTGAATATGAAGAGAAAATATCACATACTTTCCATTTATCTCTATAGTGTCACAGTTAAGTAAGCTCTGCTGTGTTGCATAAGAAATTGATTGTAGCTGATCAATGTACACATTTCCAGACTTTTGCACTGCAGTAGTTCACTGCCCTCCAGACATATATTTCAGTATCAGCTAAGACACTGTAGAAAAGTTTAAACTGTTCCAACAGTATCACAAAGCAAATTGCTCAACAGGAGCCCAATTACTCACTGAACCACACCAAATTACCGCACCTCTTCCTGTGAAATTATCACAAATAAGTGGCATAAATAACAGATAAATAGCCTTTACAACTTTATCCTACTGTCAATGCCAAGACACAAGGATTTGCAGAGATCTTTGTAGGGCAAAGATCATAAGTTAACAAGCACCAAAACAGCACTAAACTTTGGCTTGTAAATTTTTCCTTGAATCAGTAATCAATCATCTCGTCTCCTTGCTGAGTGGCTGATGATGGTTTACAACTATGTGCTGCATGTAAATCATCATAAACCATTTGTTGTAAGTGTATCAGATTGAAAGAGAACTTTCCATCTACAATGGTATTTTATGATAAGACAATAGTTCGAAATGTTCGAAAATCCATTTAAAGTTCTGACTACAACTACTACACCAATTTGTTTATCCTATTATCCCTTCAATTGTCAAACAAATGTTAAAAACACATTAATTTGCATTCCTTTTTAATGTCCAGCAGGGGGTGACTCAACTGGTTGCAAAAAAGTCAATTTTCTATGTAAATATGACCCTTCTTCTCAATTGATTTCTTGCCTCAGTTAAAATTTACCTTATCGCTTCATCATTGCATCATCATTATGGCTTCCAACCCAGCATGCACATGTGCTTGTTGCAAAAAAGCAATTATCTGGAGCTTCAAAACCAGAGTCCACACATTTAATACAGAAGAAGTAGAGGTTGCAAAGCGGAAACAAAACAAGTTGCCTTGGCCCTCTAGAGAAATCAGAGAGGTCTCCAGGAATTTGCTTCCACTGGGCAAGTTTTAAATGCTTTTTCATGTCAGCCAGTATTAGCCATGTTTCATGCATGCTTTTTTCATTCAGCTTCTCTAATGCAATACTTCAAAATGTGCATCACATAAGTGAATGGAAGCACGGCTGCTGGTGTTCCAGTGTGACCTGTCTAAGCTTACATAACTAACTCAGTGACTTCAGTTTGATTTCTTGGGGGTGTCTTGATATTTAGCTTTGAACTTTTTAAACTCTGATCATAGGAGGTTTAACTGGTTCTGATCTTGATGCATGTGACCTGACTGTAGTTAAGACGATGACATAACATCCTCTATCTGTTACAGGTCTCCTCATGCTGTCTCTGCTGGGTCACATCCAGCAGCAGATGTCACACATGGGTCGCTGCAGACAGGTTCTTGGCCTGAGACGTTACTACAGACAACATACTACACCGATGACTTACTACCTCAGGTCAATGTTTTACAGCCTGGTTTAGAGCTTAACCTCCCCCAGCCTTTAATCATCCACTGATCACCTCCCCCAGAAAAAACTCCTGCTTCACACCGATTGGCTGGGAAGGGATCACCCGTATTCGAGCCATGACATCACAGATTCAGACACACCTACCAGTAGAGGCTTGCACAAATATGCACACACACACACACACACACACACACACACACACACACACACACACACACACACACGACTTAAAATCTTGGTGTTGTCTTAGTGTACAAAGTTTTAAGAATTTTTATGAGCTCTTTTTTTTAATTATTTTTTTTTAGGTTTTTGCAAGTGGACCCATCCAAACATAATGAAAATTCTACATTGAACACCTGCACAGCTTTTACTCCTCCTGAAGAGCAGTTGTTAAACTTTTATTTCTGGCAATTAGTGCGAAAAGGTAACTGTAGGATGTTGACTTTTGATGGCGAGGCTACTGAAAGCCTTTCTTAAGTAACATGATTCGATCTCAGCATTTCATGTCAGGCTCAATGTTCTTCTGCCTCACTTGAGCTCATCTGAAAGAGCTACAAGAATCTGGACAGAGGAAGCATTAAAAAGTGAAATCTATGCTTGTTTCCCAAATACTTGGATCTCAGTTGTTGTTACATGAATGTCAAAGCCCTCCATGTATGCAAGCACAGAGAAATGAAAAATAAATTATTTTCAGGCCACACTACTGTAACTGATCGTGTCAGCTCTGGGAACAATTCCACATATGGATTCTTCGCTCTGCATTCATGATTCATGTTGGCTTTTCCTCGCAGGATGTGAAGTTCTCATGAGGTTTGCTCACTGCTTGACTGAAATGTTTTCATGGGGGTTCCTGGCCGCCTTTGAGGCTAATTCAAACCAACACTACACATGACATCCAATCTGACCTCACAAATGTCTCGGTATTTAGTGGCAGACAAAGGATCATGGGATAATTAGTGCGACTGCAGGCCCTTAGCAGGTTTCCTTGCTTCTCTGAGGGTTCATAGGCTATGGGAATTATCAAATCACATCATTCTGCTGACACAGCCAACTGGTAACCCCTTCATGGACTTGACCCATTTCACAAAAGACTGTGGCCTTCTCTTTCTTCATGCCAGGACACCGCACAATATCCAGTCTGTGTCACACTCCATAATGAGCTCATTGTATTCAAGGCGTTGACATAGATGTGAGCTGAGCAGATAAGCAAGCTGCCATCCATCTCTGTCTCGTTACTGATGCATCTGATGTCTGCACAGCTGAGATGCTCAACACTCATGTTTGTCCATCAGGCTAATATATACGTTTCAAATCAAATACAAGTCACTGTGCAGTGGCCACAGATATGTGACAAAAATATTTTAGCAGTTTATGTAACCAAAATGTGGGAGAAAAACACTGATTGCACATTCTGGGAACCACTTATTGAATGTCATCATGTGTTATAAATCCACACAATTCATGATTAAACATCTGCACTTTACAGGGTATTGTAATGGTGCTGATTCTTCAGTGTCTAATGTAGAGTAAAGATGCATTTCAAGACTCAGAGCACTGTGCCCAAGACAAATTTTCCCTTTGCGATTATAGAAATAATTTTTGGAAGTGCAATAATGTTACCTCTTTGTTGCAGCTACAAAAATGATTTGGGAGTGATTCAAAGGTTTCTAATTTTTATCACAATAAACCTCACACAGGTGCAATTTCTCAGTTCAGAGGAAGACAGGGAGCCAGATGAAGCGCATCAGATTTTAACTGCAGAAGTCAGTCCACTTGCAATGCAATGCTTCCCCCTAGAGAAAGCTTGAAGCATAAAGACCATTGAGCTGCATGAATTAATCATTCATGTGCAGTTTCACTTCCTTTTGTCTGTGTTTTTATAAACTTTTCATAATGATTTCTAATGTTTTTGAAAGAGTTTTAAAAATGATGAATGATGTTTAAAATTCTTAATGTCACAACAGTTTCTACAGCTACTTCATACACTTAAAAGTTACCTTTCCAAATCATGATGACACCTGGATGACTTCAGGACGAATTGGGAAACCGTGGCAAACGACCAGTACACTCTGGTTTACACTGGATACAACATCTGCCTGTAGTAATGTTTGTTTAGTAAACACACGCTGCATACAGCACGATCTCAACTTTATCTCAATATCCGACTAGACTGACAAGACTAGATTTTAAAGGCCGAGCTCACGCCACCGGTTTTTATGAGTCTTGTTGTTTGCCATCTTTGAGCCAAGGACAAGACGACCCAAACAACAAGTCAGACGATGTCCCTTAAAAGATTACAGAACAACTGCAGGGACTATCAGCAGAGAGAGGAACAGCTCATGCCCATTGAACGAACATCAGGTTCATACACTGGTATGGCTGGTATGGCTCTGAGGTAAAACGCATCCATTAACCTTGGCACACAAGGTCAGCGTCAACCTTGAGAGATTTGACTTTATGTAACAATTTGATAAAAGAAACAAAAATACCAGATTGTTCTAGTTCCTTCCAATGATAGCACATTAAAATAAGCACAATTTTTCCTTTTCAAAAGATTAAGCAAGATATGTCTCACTGCTGTTATGACTTGTTTTTTGTTTACGCTCAAAATATCAGTAGTATAGTATTCATAATATTGACAAATGTGTACTACTTTGGTGTACTTGTCTATTAGCAAAAGTTAAAAAAACAAACAAAAAACATCCTTGTTTGCTTTTATGCAATAATACATCTGTCAACAACATGACCCAGTACAAAAGACTGCTCAGTGTCAATAATACTTTGATCACCACACTGACTAGATGTAGTATGAACTAGATAACATTGCCTTTTCATTGAATTTTGTGTGGGTTGGAAGCAACTCTTCCTGGAAGAGTTTCTGTTTGCTACAAACTTTGCATTCAGAGGCTAGAGCAGGCTCAGTTTGAATGGCTCAAGGAAAATGTTGAATCATAAAAAATGAAATGGCAAAAAGAGCTCCAAAGTTCAGCTAAATTTTTGTGAGGGAAAAACTGGCATGGCAAATTTTCAAAGGGATCTCTTGACCTCTGACCTCAAGATATCTGAATAAAAATGGGTCCGTGCTGTTTTTTGAATACCATATAAATATGTTTCTTACTGTGGTCCCTTAACAGTCTTCGATTTGCATAAATTGTTTATGACTGGAAAATCATTTCAGTGAGAACATGCATTTAAATTTGACTTTCCTGAATAAAACAACCTGCTGTGACCTCTAGGACAATAACAGCCTCGTGAAACTTTACAACCACAAACTAGAGACCTAGAGCATTCAGCGGATTTATAGCCTCAGTATATTGACAATGAGGGGGTGTCCCAGCAGTTTAGAGAACGGAAGTTCTCGCCATTCAATTGCCGAAAATACAGAAATCCCCACAATATCTTACTTTTTATAAACTAAATCTCAGCAAGGATATTTCTGTGGTGTTCTTTAAGGTCTTGATTTCCCAAATATCCCAAATATATGTAGTATTTTCAGAATAGACCATCAAGTAAAATCACTTTATAATTAACAATTAAATGTTGTGAAGTGCTTTTAACGTTAGACCATAACATGACTGCTGGCTGCAATTCAGAGAACTTTTAGAAGTTTATATTCACTTGTCAGATGTGGGGATTTCATACTTTCTTTGCGGGGAACTTGAAGTCTATTTCCGTACCTTCTATGCTGACTCATTTTGAATATACGGTCTTCGTTCAAGAAATCTGTTTCCTGCATGAGTTTCACTTGTAAGAAACAGATGCTAAGAAAGCACAACCAGGGCCTGTTTGGTGTTATGATCGTGATACCCTACAGGCCCAGAAGAGGGAGCTGCTCACACACTTTTATAACGGGGAAGACATTGTGTGAACAACCATAGAATGGAGGGGGTAAAGGCAGCCACACCACTTCAATTGGAAACCAGCAAATTTGGATTGGGTGTGACTCAGCAAAAGTTAACTGACATAAAATGCAACTTTAAAAAAAAAAAAAAAATTATGATACATTGTAACAGCCATTGATGCAGATTAACTACCGAATTACTTTGTTTAACTGCAATTTTTAGGGTACTTATTCTTTACTTGAGTGATTACATTTTATGCTATTTCATACTTCTATTCCATCATATTTTGGAGGCAATATATATACTTCTACTATAGTTGTTTTAAAGATTTAGTTTGTAGTTACAAAATCCTTAATATATGATGATATATTAATATAGATTAAGCTACTCAGCAGTATATAAGACTTAAATTAGCTCCAGCTGCAACATTAAAGTGACAAACACATTAATGCATCACTAATTAATCTGTAATCCAATATTGGAATGTCTACGATTGTAAAAAAACTGGCCATTTTGTATGACAAGTCTTACTACAATGTGGTGCTGTTGCTTTTACTGAGGTAAAAGCACTTCTTCCACCACTGGTGACAGTCAAAATAACAAAAACACCTATAAAAAGTTCAGGCGTGTGTGTGCGTGTGTCCTCGTTTGTTTATACTGCTGATGACAAATGACCCCGACCATTAGTTCCTAAATGAAGCCATATGTTTAGGTCAAGAGACACAGACCTGTTCTCAGCCACACACACACACACACATACACACACACACACACACACACACACACACACACACACACACACACACACACACACACACACACACACACACACACCCAATGTTACTAATATGCAAGCGTAATGTATCATTCATTTGCTTGCATTCACTGTATTTAGCTGATGCTGATGTATAGTTTAATTGCAAGCAGTTTTACAGAGTGCATAGACAGAAAGATACTTAAAGGAATACTTCATCCTACAAATGACCCTTCGTATATCTCTTACTCACCCCCTACTTCACCTTGAATTGTTGAAAGCACTTTGTTTATGTTGCATGTCTCGTCAGTGATCAAAGAATCTGTAAAAAGAGTAAATAGGGGCCACATTTAACAACAGCAAAACTAGATAAAAAATATCAGTTTACAAACTTTCATTCAACTCGTGCAGTATAATCCAAGTCTCATTCATCCAGTGTGTGACACATTCATCAGTGTCACTTCTTCCAAAGCACAATTTTGCTAAAATCATACTATTTAAAACACTCTTTTGCTACTCGTCTGGTAATGCACAAAACTATTTGTATTTTAAATACTACGTTTTTAGTTTAAATGCATTTTTGGGAAGTGGTGAAAGAGAGTTTTTACAAGGATGTTTAAATATATATGGTGCAGGTGTTTAACAGAAATGAAATTGTGCAGCAGAGGGAAGTACAAGCTCAAAGTTTACAGAAGAAGCTGGGGAGTGACCGTTGCGTCCTGATGTGGGAGAAGTTCAATCCCACATTGTGAAACCAGGAGAGGGAACATTTCAAGCCAGTCTGGAGTCCAGAGAGAGCCGAAAACCAGCAGTCACAAATCGAGCTCCTGCAGTGCTGAAGACAAAGACTGACCTGAGGCCTCTTTAATAAAGCTAGTTTACAAAAAGATTCTTTCAGTTAGTCCAACTCATCCAGCTGCATGAAGCCAATTCAATCAGTTTCCGGGATAAGTTTCCAAAGTAACTGAGCAACGTTGAATTTGCTTTGGGGAACCGAATCTAAAAATGAGTCAGACTTACCAAAATAATTGTGGCTTATTTGGTAAATGGTTGGTCTGGTAATGGATCTGGTCTGCACGTTTGAGTTCCTTTTAGTTTCAATGTGAGCAGTCAGTGGAGCGGAGTTAGAAGAGAGACTTTTGGGGATGTTAAAGTGGAGGCAGGGAGCAGTGTTTTGGATGAGAGTCGGGTTGACAAGAGTGAAGTTCAGCCAAGAGGGAGTTACAGTAAGACCAGGGTCTGGATAAGGAGCTTGACTCAGAATGTGAATGTTAAACAGCTGTTTGATTTGGTCCATTTCATGTGAGATTTAACGGCAGCCTTCAGTGTCGATTCTCACACAGTCGTTACGAGCCCTTATCGCCACCTCGTCCTTCTTTTTGTTTCATTTCTAATCCAGGAAGAGTGTTGATCACTCATACGGTGACCTTTGACCTCTAATGACTATGTTGGCAGCAGCAGTGTAGCTCACGGTTCACAGGCTGGCTTCTGCTGGCAGCTATCAGCAGCCTATCAGCAGAACGGCTGCAGGATGATAACGTCATACATTCTTCCTGCATGGGCTCTTAAGTATGGCACCTAGATAACCTTGTAGCTTTGTTTAACTGCTAACAGCTTCGTCCTTGGGTTCGTACCTTTGAGAAAGACGTGAAGTCTATTTTAAACAATAAAGTACATTCTGAGAAGCATATCTATATGCACAATCTTGTGTTTGCAGCATGTAATTTACTTTTAAAGCTGCACTAATCAATGTTTTTATATGAACAATGAGTCCAATGTGTGTGATGTGAAAGAGGTTGCCTGTAGTGACAAACCCACAGAGAATTTCTACACAGCTCTGCAGTTCCCATCAGCTTTTTAGAGAGTTTTATAGCCTGTTTTAGCTAATTGTTTTGCCCTCAACTTAACTTTGTTTTACTAGCCACAGCAGGCGGCTGTTTTCAGTGAAAAGCTTCAAACAGCATATAAAGTTAGCAGACTAAGTTAGTGACAAGCTGGTAAAGAAAATGGAGCATTAGCAGCTAAAGAAGTTTTTTTCAGGAGTTGTTGAGACCAAATCAGAGGTAAAAGGAGAGTAAAAAATGACTTTCCACCAGGCATGCAAGAGTTAGCCATTACCATATGTCATAACAATTTTACCAGTTTGATAAAACAGATTCATTACACTATGAGAAAAGGTGTTGTGCTCCTCTGCCAAGCAGTAAACTTCTGGTCTGAAAAGGGAAGTTAATGTGGACGTGCCTTGAACCTGCATTCTTCATTCTTCAACTGACTGCAAAAATATCGTATAGAAGTCTATGAGAAAATAATCCCTCTTCTTACTTGATATATTTTCTCAGTAAACATTTTTATAAAATTATGGTCTCAGTCGATAGTTTCAAGTCTTCTTCAATGCAGCATGATGTTCATTTAGTAAATTATGTTTGTAATTAGAGTAAAACAGATTATAAAGCAGGGTAGGGTCCACTTCATCGTACCAGGTGTTTTTCTCGCATTCTCTCCTCTCTGTCCTGTGGGCCACCAGAAAGGGTCTACTGTATGTTTCCCCTCCTGTCCTCTCTTTTTCCTGTCAGCCCCTCTCTCATGAATGAGTGTGATGAGGTGATAAACACTCTGAATAACTGGTGCAAGACAGGCTCTCGTTACAGCCATTCAACCACAGGGATCTTTATTTACACATCCTCTGTGAGCAATGTCAAAGAGGCAAATGTTGGGCCTGATAACAGAGGGCAAGATGAGGCAGCACCAATGCAGACACACACACACACACACACACACACACACACACAAACACACACACACCCAGTGTTAGGTGATGGCAAAGGCAATAAAGGGAACCCAGGGTTGAGCTAACATGTTGTCATGGCCTCGTTGGGGCAGCACTGGGAGCAGGTCAGCATGCATTTTGTATGCTATTTTAAAATTCCTCCTTTACAAATATCATGAGATTAAAATATTTATGGAGGTTACAAACTTTTACCAATTGCTTGTGCCAACCTGCCAAAAAGTCAGTTTGTGAACAGCTTCAATATCTGTAATAGACTTAAAAAGTCAGATTTCCATGTCTTTTTTATTTAAAAAAGCAAGCCTAGGTGTAATTAAAGCATTAAAATGCTCTATTTGGCTACAATGATGGTTTGAAAATGTTGAGATGCAGAGAGCACAGATGCAGAAGATCTGGAAACAGACTGGGCTTTTTCAGGAATGGGCCTTAAAGAGACAAACACAAAAATAATTTGTTTTAGACAGAGGGTGAATACATTCAGACAAACAGTATGATTTTAAAAAATGTGTTTTTTTGAACATTAAAGCATGTAAACGTATGTATGAACCTATAAAAATGAGCACAATGTTTCCCCTTTCTCACAATGCATGAGTCTGATGGGTGTGTGTTGCTTCAGGCACTGGTGAGACATGAAACTGGATCTAGGAGGTCCACTATGAGCAACATATACATGAATTTGAATACTGCACAGATGTCAAAAAACTGCACAGCGGTTTCAGGATTTCACAACTCAGTAAAATTGTTACAGTGGCAGCAATTATTTTCTCTTTTATTGTGGAGATCAACAGGTAAACATATGGTGTTCACGCTTCAAAGGGATCCACTAGGAATATGTACAAATGACACATGTCATCATCTGATGCTGGGGGGACTGTGAATGTCTGAGGAGAGGTCAGAGAATAACCAAAGTCAGTCGGCTTAATCCTCTGGGAACCATGAATGTCTGCACTGAATTTCATGGAAATTAATCAAAAAGATGTTGAGATATTTTAGTCTGGAACACAAACGGTTCCTTCCCTGGAGCCATGCTGCTAAAACTCTACAAACACATCAGGAGTATTACAGATGTTGCAAAACCATCCTGGCATCACACATAAACACATCTCTCTGTGACATGTTTCTGACAGCAGAGGCAAGTAAATCAACAATACAGTAATCTCACAAACACTTATGGATTTCAAGTGAAAATATTTAGTTTTAATTAACTAAAAGAGACAATAAGTTGAAGTCAGCAACTTTCAGTAATTAGTAAGTATCTTGACAATTAACAACAATTTCTCATAAGGGCATAGATGCATTTTTGTTTACAGTTGCTTTGAATTGAAGCTAATTTTCCCATGTGGAAGAAATGCACGGGGTCTGTTTCCCACACTCCTCTGCACTTAGCATGAGTCAGACAGACGACATGAATGTTTCTCATCTTTGTGCAGCAGGTCACTGACTTTGCCATAAAGATACAGTTATGACCAGAACTAATGTATGCCTTCAGTCATAACTGCTCTGATAGTGAAATGTTATGAAAATGTGAGTTATAGCGGACCACATCACATGGAAATGGCTGCACTCTTAATGTATTATTCACTCAAGAAAAGAGGGAAATACTCTGGGAGCTTCCAAGTTGTGTTTCTGATTAATACTATTTGTTCTGTTGAACTTTTCATAAAGTCTTTCCTCACTCACAGGCTTCCACCCTGCTTTCCCCCGCTCTCTCTGTTGCTTTAAATGTGACTATATCTTAGCCCTATTCCCTAGTGAGAAGAGTTTTGGGGAGTTTTTTACCTTAAAAGGCCATGTGGAGTGGAGTGCTGGTTTCCTGTGGGAGGGCTTTCCTCTCTGACTCTGGAGCTGGAGGCCAGGCCCATCCTCATCCTCTCTCACCCTGACGGATTCAGTCACTCCCACTCCCACACACACACACATACACACACACACATGCTTTCCTTTTTTACACTCTGAAGAAAAGTGGTGAAATCCAGCTACAGCCAGATGTGTGTTCATGTGTGTTCATGTGTGTGATCCACAATGACCTCCTTACTTAACAGGAGGTGAACACACGGTCACACAGGAAAATAAGGTAATGAGAGTAAAGACAGCAGGGACGTTATAAAGAAAGGAAAAGGGTGTCAGGAATTTAAGTGTGGGAGGAAACAGGAAGATAATAAGAGGTATTACCAACAGGGATGAAGTGTGGAGAGGTGATAATGAATGCAACTTTATGGGACTGCAGATCATTTGAGGTTGAAGCTACCACACGCCTCCGCTCCACAGTGGGCCTGTCAGTCAGTCAGATAGTAAATGACTAAGAGAGATGTTGTCCTTATAAGGTCAGTGCTGAATACCAGGCTGCACTGGTGAACTGTAGGCCTGAGCTACAGCTGCTGGTGTGTCACCACCATGTCAGCATGAAGTCATAACCATAACACACTGTACCCCGTCTGACTTTATCTCTCTATTTCCTTTTGTCTGTGACTATAAACCCAACTTCCTTTCCATAGACATTAGTGTGCTATCATCTGTTTCTGTCAGTCTGTCTCAACATTTCTTCTGTTTTGTTTTGAATATTTTTATATTTGTAAGGAAAACACAGAGGCAGAAGTGAGACTGTTGGCAAATGCATTTATTTGGGCTTTATTATTTTGTTTATTTTGATTTTGCTAAATTTCTGCAGAAAATTGTGTTTTTTTTTCTTGGTTTATTTTGTTTTATCTTATTGTAATTTTTATTACTATAAACATTTTTTTGGTTTTAACATGTTCAAAAAAAGGGAGATCAATTGAAAAATAAATAAAGGTAAAATAACGGAAAAGGAATTTTGTTATCGTCACCAGAATTAAACAGAGAAGAGGAGGATAATGTAGGGACATAAATGCATTGAAACAGTAGCATGACTAAATGAAATGTAAATAAATAAAAGTGGAAGCGATTCAGGAAGTCAGGTGATGTAGTATAAAGATATGACAAAGTCCGTGGAGGAAGGGAGGAAGGTGGAGACTGGACTTTGATCCAGGAGACCACTGTTTGTGTGAAACCAAAAGTCAACAGAGTTATTCTAACCAACTATATAACTAACTAGCTATGTCACGCTTAATGTCACATGTGCAGTTATGTCATGTGCTTTGGTATGCAAATTAAACTTATTTTAACCCAAACCATGATATTTTCTCAAACTTAACCAAGTCATTTTGTTGCCTGAACCTAACCAAACTGGTCCACAATGTTAACCACATGTTTGAAACAACAACTGTTGTGTTTCGTTATGAGAACATATCGGAAGGGGCACGTATTTAAGAAACTCTTCAGTGCTTCATATGAGGCCGGAGTGTTAAATTGAATCAGTCTGCTGCATACAGTCAAAAGATCCTGAACAAGCTAATACATGTACTTTGAGTTGATTTTTGTCAAAAGCAGTTTCCAGAATTAAGAAGAACAAAGTTACCAAAGCAGGAGGAAGAATTTTTTAGAGGAGAAGGTGTGTTCACTATTCAATCAACAACAGATTAGTGAAGAATAAACCCCTGATGGTTGCATAAAGTCATCAGCAAAGAGATTATTCAAACAGTATTTTGCTGATATTGTGAGCAACAAATTACAAATACAAATTACAAACTATCTGTTCCTTATCTGTCTCTTTGTCATCTGTTTTGCTGTCTTTGTCTGTTCCACCTCAGGTATCTGACACGTCATTCACAAATTACTCTGTAATGTTCTCACTTGCTTTACGCAGAGGAAGCTTAAGTTGCTTAATCAGACATTCACAGATAGTAGGTCATAGTGTATTGGGTAACAAAAAACTGTTATTAATCTAGATTCTTGGGTAATTGCTAAAAGACCAGACTAAACCATATATCAGAAGCATAGTTGTCCCAAAAATGTCAGGGTTATTAAACAATAATTTAACAGTGTGATTGTTGGGACCAATCCGACATACCTCACTGTATTTGCCAGACTAAGAGAAAGTAAAATCAGACATGTGGCATGTAGGAAAACACGTCAGCCTCCCTGATCTCACCACCTCACATGCAAGCAATCAGATTCTTGTTTATGCTCCGTGATTTGATTCGCAGCATATAAACCTGAACTGCAGGTTTTTGTCTCCAGGTGGCCCGACAGCAATTCTCTGTCAGCTCACTGAGTTATTGTGCACTGATTATAAACTTATTGAGCTGTGGAAGTTTTTTTGTAAAGGTGGTGGAAATAATTGGGACCAATCAAAAACCTGACAGACTTGTCTTAGACTGAGCTTCATTACATGCAAGTTGGGCTCTGCAACACATTTAGTTCATTACGCAGATGCACATTTTTCTGATGCTACAACGTTAAAAAGGTGAAACAGTCAAATATTCACCCAGTGACATCACTTTCTGCAGCTGTATTTGCATGTTTGTAATCTCACATACTACCAACAATGACGTGCTGAACTTGCCCCACAGCAATGTGTTCAGACATGCAAACTCACCTCTAATTGGTTAACTAAGCTGCAAACATGTTTGAAATGCTTGGAGAAGTGTGTGTAAGAATGTGTATGAGTGTGTGCGGGTGAGCAGGGGGTTAGGGGGGTCATGGCGTCACAGAAGCACAGGCACAGGCAGCACAGAGGCTCATCGTCACACAGGAAATGTTTCTTGTGCTTGTACAGACGTGAAGTGTTTCAGAGGAGATTCATCTGACTGTCAGTGTTTGTGTCACAGGTCCAGGTGGTGTCCTGTCTCTTTGAGACATGACACACGTCTCCACCCCGAGGCCTGAAGAGTTAACACATACACACATACAAAGAGGACCTGATAATGTACTGAAGTAACGCCTTTCTGTTAAGCTTCCAGGAAACCAGTCTAGTGACTCTTCCCCCTCTGCTCTTCTTCATCCTCTCTACCAGTGCCGATTCTGGAGTCTGATAGGGGGCCTGAACCATAAACTCACAGGGGGCCCCTCGAACCAGCGTTCATCATCATCATTTATAAATAATCTGGCACCAACAAAAGAATTGCAAGCTTTTTTTTATTCCAATAGATAACATTATTCGCAAAAATATGAAAATAAACTAGAAAATTTCCTCTGGGGAAATTCTGAAAGGGCCACGGGGGCTACTGCTGGTGTGTGTACACTATGATGAGATTCTTCAGATATTTCAAACAATCAATACTAGTAATGTTATGATACTATATAATATACAAGGAGCACACCTACAACAAGCATTCCTTTTCGAGTATTTATTTATACAGCAACCTATGCCCTTTAACCTCAAAATGTGTGTGTGTGTGTGTGTGTGTGTGTGTGTGAAGCATGTGTATCTGGAGGAGTGTGGATTAGTACACTGATACACAAGACTTGTGTCTACTGTTTAAAGTTTAAATGAAGTTTCTAGGTGAAATTATGCCGGAGAAGTAGACGTTTGAAAATCTCCAATTATTGTTCTTTCCGCTCATTTTTTTCCAGCCATCCCATTCACTTCATCCCATTCACTTCAATGCAAAAGTTTTTCGTGACTTATGTCGCGAAAAATTCATATTCCGTTGAGAAAAGTAATAGCACACCGGTCCCGATCAAACCGCACGTCTTGATATATAATTTGTCCTGCAACTCAAAGAATTGCCTATCAAGGCTAAGGTTAAGTCAGAACAATAAATAATATTTTTCATTCTGAAGTCAATTTCCATGCTCAACTATGTCCCATAAGTTGGTTTTTGGGTTGATACCATTTGTTACACACATTTGGTGTTATTTTTTTTAACATTGAGAATGGATAAAAATGATCAAAACCCCCTGCTGAATATAACATCAATACACCCAGACATTTGGAACAACACAGAAAAATTAATTCTGTGATTTGGTTTCAAAAACTTAGAGATTTCTGAATTTTCATCGATTGGATGATGATGACTTCTGTTTCCTAAAACTGTTAAAAATATTTGGATAAAATTTTGTTTGGCTTCTGTTTTTGCCATTAAGTCTGTTTACGCAGAATTATGCACGGCACTTGTATTAAGTGAGTCAAGTGGGGCCCCCTTAAGGGGATCTCCTACAGTCACTGCGAAATTGTCACTTCTTCAGTTTTAAGTTTGTCGGCATCTCGGGGGCCTCCAATTGGCCTGTGGACCCCAACAGTTGCCTGCCTTGCCTGTTGGCAAGCGATGCCTCTGCTCTTAACTTTGCCCCATTCTCCATAATAAATCCACAGCATACACATTTAATCGGCTGCTCAACTTGCATTTGCAAAATATCTTCATGTTTAGTCTGGGCCCCTCCGCAGCATTTCTGTGGCTGAGCGGCAGTGAGGGAAAGCATAGCTGGAACATTGGGAGAGGATATTGAAAACACTAAATTACACTCTTGAATAACTCACTGAGAAGCTGGGTGGAACATGGCAACATTCAAACAGTGTGTGCAGGAGACTTACAGCGGCAGCCTCGCAAATCAGAGCAGAGGGCTCCTGCTGCTGCTGCTGCTGCTACTGCTGTTCACATTTAGGACAGATGGGATGCTTTCAGTGGCAACAGATTCAACAGATTCAACAGATTCAACAGATTCAACGTCAACATTATTGTAAAATACAGGCTGCACACTCTGGTCACTTCACTTGCGTCCATGTTAAAAATGCCATTGTCTCTTAAGGATGAAGAATATAAATAAATGACTCTGAGAACAAATATTGCCCATCAGATATACTCATAATAAATTGTATCACATGTATAGCCACAACAGCAACACGAGAGCCAACACATCACATTCAACTTCACATCTATGAAAATGTAAGAGCAAAATTCCAACTAGACTACCTTGGTAAATTGACCACAGATTTGAAGTTTAAACAATTAAATTCTCTCTCAGAGACAACTTCACCTTGTTTTTGGAATACTGCGGATTATGGTTCTGTTTGCATACAGGCTCAGACACTGTGTTTTTGTCGATCAATCTGTTGATTGGTTGATCAATCCACCACTTTGGTTCAGACTAAAAATCTTTCCACCTTTAAATGGATCGTCCTGAATATTTGTATAGACATTTATGGTCCTCAGAGGAGAAATCCCAATGACTGTGGTGATCACCTGACTTTTCCTGTGACATGTCTGGTTCTCAGTGAATTATCAAGATAAATATTGGAAGGGTTTTCATGAAATCTGCTTCAAATCTTGAAGCTGCCTTTACTGGCGTCATCCAAATCCATAAATCTGATTTACTACTTATCCTGCATCTTATCCTAATGTCAAGAAAAGTGAAACAATCCATGCTGCAGTTTATTTTATTCATACAGTATTGCCTGAGCTTAACAGTAGGTTACATAGTTAAAATGTATTGAGACTGTACACAACTCTCTGTGATTGTGGATCACACCACCTTGAAGCTGCTGTTTAGGATTGCATTATGAAACAAATACAACAGCAACAACAGAAAGCCCTCGCTCACTTCACATTGTTGTTGTTCAAGCTGCTGTCACCTTGAAATGTTGCCAGACAACCAGCAACACTGGTAAATTATGTTGTTCTGTAGCCTGGAGATCACATGACCAGAAAAGTGTAGCTAGACCAATGATTACGTGATATTTTTCTCCATGGCTCTCTCTCCTGCTCCACAGTAGGAGGGACAAATTGGTTGTGAATCAGTTTTTGCACCTCCTCCACCACAGACAGCTGTAACTCACATCAGCAGCAGTGCAGAGTTTCAGCTGGGTTTTTCTTCACACAGTGCAACACATTTACTCCTAATAAAACCTTATTGAGAAAATTTCTTTAGGATAACAGCCATTTACCTCATCCTGCTTTTTGTTTCCTTTGAAGGCAAAGAGAGCAGATGCTTTGAATCAAACCCCTGTATGCTTTATGATGGATGGATCAAGGAGGTGGAGTGGTCAGAAAGTCTGCATTCCACTGGTCATAACTGATCGAGCCTATGTAAATAATGCCATGTTACATAATACGCTCTTTACATCTGTAGCAGTCAAGCCTTTACTTTAAAACATCTGTCAAAGAATGCCAAAAAATATGGATTTATTGTAGGTGTAATATATGGCACACTGTCAGTTTGATAATACCAATATCTCATCCCTGACTGACTGAAATTTTACTTCCAATGGTTATTTAACAGAAAGCTGCAGCTGAATCTGACCGGCATCATTAAGAAAGGAAAAGAAACAGGAACAAAGATAAAAAAGGACAACTGATTTTCATGAGCGAGCAGAGCAACAACTGAAAGACGACCGGTCAGGTGTAAAGCTGCAGTGTATTGTCACATTTCTCCAAGTTCCTCACACAGATTGTTAGATAACCAGCTGTATAAGCAAATTATTTTATTTATAACTTGTTAAAGTGCAGCTGCACATATACTAAAAACCAATGCACAGTGGCAAAAAGATGTCTGGAAGCCAGCTGTACCTCCTGATTGTAAGTTAGGCTAGATTAATACAATACATGTAAACTAAGTACAAATTTAAGCATTACTAAATTATGGGGGTTTGCACAACAAAATAGTTTTTACACTGAAATGACCTGCTACTAGCTAAATGTTTACACCCAGTAGCTGCTAGTTGTAATGTTATACAACATAACTGAACCAACTTAAGCTAACGTTAGCTTGCTAACACAACCTGTTAATTGAAGATGAAAAGAATAGGCCTAGATGCTAAAGCTAGCATAATCAGATATATTCCAGATTCTAAATGAATACTACTATCGACGATTGCATATATAAATAAACCATATATTTTTTTAAAGGGTTTTTAAGTTATATTTTGTATACATTTTTAATTGTTCTATTTGTAAGTGATGCTAGCTGTTGATGCTACATGGAGCTAAAGATGTTTACTAGCATCTCATGTCATCATTACTAAACTATTCACTATTTAAAACCTTTCTTAGGGTTTAATGGTGAAACCTGGTTAAGAAAATCTCCAGGTTGAAATTAGCCAGGCCTAGTGCATCACACATGGTGATTGATTTACAGTAGTTTGTGCTACACAGCCCTGTGTGTCTTTGTCCTTGTGTGCATACATTCATATCCATGGATCTCCTCCTTTAAGAGCCATCCATCTTTCTACATATCCCTCTCTCTAACTGTGGACACTGGTCTCCATTGTTCACGTAAAATGATTCTCCGTCTGCTTTCATCCCTCACTCACCAAACCTAAATATCAGGTGCACAGAGCTCAGAGCTCAGATTTCACACAGTTTTGATAACATCTCAAAACTTCTGACACATTTTGTTTTCTGCTGTTCCTGATGATCACAATAGAACTAAGCATGTTTTTATGCTTTCTTAGTAAAACAGGGACAAAACCAGCCATTTTGAACCGTGGTTTGGACATGTCCCCCAGTGTAAATGACACCTACTATGCCCATCACACGCTACTTTGCAGAGTTTTGCAACTGAGTGAAACAAACTAATCCCTGAAAACACAATATTCTGTTCATTTAATCCCTAGTCATCTCTGTTTGCATCTGCGGTCTGTACCAGCTAGTTTTGTGTTTGTCTTTCAGACCACATTATGTGGCCTCTGTTTGGCTGGTTTAAGTCTCCTTGACATAACTTTGGCGGGGCAACACCTTCAGCTATAATGCTTGAATATTATGACATTGTGATTACAGCATGGGAGCCATTTCTCTACCCTTCTTTATCTCTCAAACTTCCCCTCCCTCTAGTTTGCATTTTTGCTCTCTCGTCCTCTAATATATACACTCTTGAAGGCCCAGAGTGTGAGATGTTGTGTGCCAGCGGGACTCTTTATCCATTGACAGGAGGTTAAATGTGGAAACAGGACCTGCACTTCTCTCTCTCTCCCTCTCTCCTGACTCTGAAAACAAAACAACCCAAATAAGGAGATCAGCCACGTTTGTAGAGTAAGTGAGTGGAGTGGAGAGCCTGGACCGATCCGTAGAAAGACCTTGGATGGGTGGTTTGATAGGGTGGAGTACGTGTCTGAGAGAGTGATAGCCAGGGAGTTGGGATGGAGTGGAGGCAGGGTGGTGATGGAGAGGGAGAGGATGGAGGGAAAGGAGGGAGGAGAACATGGGAGGAGGTGGAGGAGGAGGTAGGAGGGGGGTGATCAGAGACTGGAGGCAGGTTCTGTTGCAGTTTAAATAACTACCCATATAGGGCTCAACTCTCCATCTCTCTCACAGCTCTCTCTGTCTCCTTCCTACTTTCTTCCCCCTTTCCAGCTCTCTCCCTCTCTCTTTCTCTGTTTCTCTGCAGCTTTTGTTGGACTCCAGCTCTCTCCACTACTGCACGTAAGACCACCATCTCCTTACATCTCAACACAACTGGAGCTATTTGAAGCTGCATTTTCACATCTCAGAGAGGGAAATCCAACCAAGCAGCCACCATGGAGGCCATCAAGAAGAAGATGCAGATGCTGAAACTGGACAAGGAGAATGCCATCGACCGGGCCGAGCAGGCAGAGACGGACAAGAAGGCAGCGGAGGACAAATGCAAACAGGTGGGAATGAAAAAGAGGAGAGCAGAAAGAAGTGTGTGGGTCAGAGGTGATGTCAAAGGCAATGAATACAGAGATGCTGTTTTTAAAGTTATGGATTGAGATAACTGCCATACAAACAAAAAGGCAAAGGGATCATTTGGTTCCTGGAGGAAATACTCATTATTTGGTTGATGAGCTGTAAAACAAACAGCATATGGAATACTTTTCTCTTGATCCAGTTCACAAGCTAATCATCATACCAGACATACCTTAAATGAAACTGTCTGTAAACATCTTTAACATTTATCTACACTACATTCCGCACAGCTAATTTACTGTTTTACTTGGCCGTGTCAAATTATATATACTTTTCTCAGAGGTTGGAGGGTAAACTCAACAAATGTTAGTGACAGTATGTGGAACACAAACACCTCCTTAAAAGGCCAGGCAACGCTCTCTGGATAAGCTCCCACAACGTTATCTCCATTCTTAGATAATCACTAGAGTACTTCAATTCCAGCTAAAATTATCATCATAATAAAACATCTGTCACCACCTGAACACCACAAACAACATGTAATAAAAGAAAGCAGTAGGGGCTAAATGATATTTCAGGACCGTGCGGTTTACAGTGAGGCAAAAAGACGTTTCGGCCACTTCAGGTGACGAGACCACCCAGAATTAGGATCTGGTCTCTGGGGAGGAAGAAGAGGTTACATCCCTCCCTCCAGGACCAGTTTGAAGAGAGTTAATGGTGCATCTGTCTGTCTAATAAAGCCTATTTGACAGGTGTATCCAACACAAGGGACTGCGCACAATGATGATAAACATGCAAAATGGAAACATGTGGACACGCAAATTGGAGATTAAACACACACACAAAGACACACACATTAGGCCACGGTCCCAGGCGTCTGTATGTCCTCACTGATAACAGCTGTATTTTTAGACATGAGGAGAGAATGACAGTGTGGAATTCAGTAGGATTATCAGAAGTACTTCATGGGCTCGAGGGGAACACTGATTAGGGAGAGAGAGAGAGAGAGAGAGAGAAAGAGAGAGAGAGAGAGAGAGAGAGATGGTTAGGCTCTGCATACCAGGGTTCATGTCATGAGAGACTGATAGTAAACCATTACCATTTAAATGTTCCCAAACATCATAAACACAATTAGACTCTCAAATCGCCCTTGGCTGCTTTATCACGAGTCTGAATTCAAACACCTTGGCTTTAACGATGTCCCATCAGACTGAATCATTATTTAAGTGCAGTATAAACACGATAAAAAATAATGGTTTTGATCAATTATTCCGCTCAAATCAAAAGATTTTTTTTTAAGTTGCTGAAAGTTTTGAGGGTAAAACAGATCAAGAGTTCATTGCACACATTTAACCTTTGATACACAGAGATCTGTCTGTTCTAGAGCAGAAACAGAGCAGAAAAAATAGGGCTGAACAGAATAGATACAATAGACTAGGCTAGAATAGAATATGATAGTAAAGAATAGAGTAGAACAGACTGTAACAGCTTAGAATGGAATAGAACACAACATGATATTGTAGAATAGAATAGAATAGAATAGAATAGAGCAGAACAGTATAGATAAAATAGAGAATACAATTGAATACAATAGATGCAATATAACAAAATAGAATCAAATAGGATAGGATATAATAGAATAGAATATAACAGAACAAAATAGGATAGAAATGAATAGATAATGTGCAATATAAAAGAACATAATAGAATAGAGTAGGATATAAAAAAAATAAAAAGGATAGAATAGAATGGAGTAGAGCAGAACAAAAATAGATATAATAAAACATAACAGAATAGAATAGAATAGAATAGAATAGAATAGATCAAAATGGAGAAGAATAGTATGAATTAGCCTAGATTGGAATAGAACAGAACATGATAGAGGCAAGAGAATAGAATAGAATAGAATAGAATAGAATAGAATTAACTTTAATGAAATGTCCATGCCAGGCTGGGGGGAAAAGTAGGAAAAACTTGGGGGGAAAAAAGACAAAACTAATATAATTTGGGTAAAGACACGGTGAAGTGATGTTGACTGTCTCTGCTGTTGCAGCTGGAGGAGGAGCTGATGGACCTGCAGAAGAAGATGAAGCAGACTGAGGACGAACTGGACAAATTCTCTGAGGGCCTGAAAGATGCTCAGGAGAAACTGGAACTGTCAGAGACAAAAGCTGCAGAGGTTAGTAAAGGCTCACATACTGTACAAACACACACATGCATGCACGCACACACACACACACACACACACACACACACACACACACACACACACACACACACACACACACACACACACACACACACACACAGGAGTTTCACTTCGACCAGCTGAAAATTTGGAATGTCATCCCTGTACAACAATAATGACACAGCCTTGTTTCCTACTGAATCCTTAGAGAGAGTTTGAATATGAACAGGAGGCTCCTGGTTTTGTCGTTAATTACTTACTTTTTCCAAATTTGCCACACACTCACGTTACCATGGCATTACCGACTACCAGAGCCCATTATTCCACAGCTGGATGGTTCTAAGCCCATACCAGCTGTGGGTTTACTTTGATCCACAGTGAATGGTTTGGAGCACTTCAGAGACTGTTACATTCCTGTGCAGCCACTCCTGAAAGATGAGCACACGGATAAACTGTAACCCCCTCACTCAAACACACACACACGCAAGCACACACACGCATGCACGCACGCACGCACGCACGCACGCACACACACACACACACACACACACACACACACACACACACACACACACACACACACACACACACACACACACACACACACACACACATCTTCAGGTCAAAGGTCAACAGACATACTGCACTGTTGATCATCATCATCCCTGGTAGAGAAGTTTATATATAAATGCTCAGTTTGACACTTTCAACAACAGACTTTGCTTTAATGACATCAGCATGACAATATTGTTTTGCTCTTCACTGTTATATATCATGTGATTATCACCACAGACACACTTTCCATCTTACTTACTGTAGATGTCTAGTGTTGAAATATCATTACATTTACTCAAATACATGCAAATACTTACACTTTACTTTACATTTTATGTTTCTTCATATGTCTACATTTCAGAAGGAAATTTTATTTTTCATTTATCTGGAATTTGTAGAGTTAATAAATAATGATTTCCTTTATACAAAACATGTGACCAGCTTAAAAAATGTAGTGCTTTATTATAGATTAAATACCCAACAGTACATAATGCAGTTAGCTCCAACTCCACCAGTTACAACAGAAAATCCAGTAATACACCAGTCACAGGGGCATTTTTTATTTCTACGTCATACATTTCCTCCTTTCAAGGGATAGTTCGAGCTCTGGTGTTGGAGTTCTGGCTGGTTCTGATGGTAGAACTGATAGTCTGTAACTACAATATTTTATTCTACAAAACTATATGTACACTAAAAGGTCACCAATTCCACCAAAAATAATAGTCCTTGTGCATATCAGAAACCAATATTTTTTCAAAAAAGCCAGTAAATGCGGTAGCGGCTAGTACAGCGTATAAAGCATAGTTGTGTAGTTTCGTGACACTGCCAGCTTGCAGGAACTATCTATTCCATGATTGGAGCTGGCCAGAACTCCCACATCGGAGCTCGTAAAGTAAGCTAATAGCAGACTGGTCGCCAAAACGATCCAATAGGTTGTTTGTACAAAACAACTAAATACAACCCAAATTTACAATTTAGTAGAGTGTCAAGTGGCCTTAATAATTCTGAATGATGGCGATGCAGTATAAATGGCAGAAGTCTCATTCAGCGTGTGTGTGAGGGAGTGGTGGTGGATGGGTCGAACTAACCCAGGAGAATATGGTTCTTGTCCCATGGGAAAACAAAAGTAAACAATGTGATTTAACTATCACTGAACTTCTGTGCCTCACATACTGTATTTATTTAACTATGTCACTTACGGTAGTTACAATGAAATTTCAATGAAACTGCAGCCGTACGAACCGCACATGTATGTATAATGACGTGAGTTATTGTATAAATGCTCCGCTCTGTACTGCAAACTGCAAAACACTCATATGGGTCTTTAAGGGTGGTACTGAAAAACAACCTATTCTTTCCTTTGTGTTGGATTTGGTTGGCTAATAGCTTTGCATCCACTACACTACTCTGGCAAGTATTTCATACAACTTAATGTCCAAAATCCTGAACTATCCCTTTAACCCTTTATCAGGCAAAGAACTATATTTGGTAACTTCAGGTAATATTTCGAGAAAAAAATTGATTTATGTGAAAAAAGTGGGAACAAAAGCAACTTTTTTCTCCCAGATTCATCCCCTTAAGTATATTCAGCTTGTAATACCTACTTTTCTGATTTAACATTGCACTGTCAAACTCACAATGGACGGTCAAAAAATATAAATTAAAAAATCTTCCTTGTCCAAACCTGGCCCATACATTACACAAAATGCAACTCGACAAGGTCAAGAATTTGGTCAGAGGTTCCAGGTGTGTTATGCAAGTAGGTGCTAATGTAGCCTTCAAGCAGAGAAGAGGAGCGGGCTGCTGAGGTCTGCTAGCTCACTACTTTCTAACACCACCCAGCAGATTTTTCGTTTTCAAACATGTAGTTTTCTGCCCCAGTTGCCATTGCCTGAAGTGACATGTGGGGCCATTTATCTCCCCAACACCTGAAAACAGACTTTGATGTGTAAAATTTTCTTCACTGGAGTATTGACCTGAATACTTATTCTATGTATCTTATATAGAGCCATCCTATAAATATCTCTCCATCAGACCCAAACTAACTCTTAAATTTGTGAATTTGAAAATGTTTTTGTGTACACAAATAATAAAATCCAGTAAATGTTGCAGAACATTAAAAATGTCAGTTGCCCTGTTGCTAATGAGCTGCAATCTGGGGAGAAAGATCATATTTTAGATTACTGACAACACCGCAAACCACAGCAATGTATATCTGTCAGTGGTGGTTCCTCTGACTTCTCGGTGCATGTGTTCACAGGCATGTTGGATTACTCGTGTGTGTGTGTTTGTGTGTGTGTGTGTGTGTGTGTGTGTGTGTGAGAGAGAGGGGGGGGGGGGGGGGGGGGGGGACAGAGAGGAACTCAAAGTCTTTATTAGGCAGTAAATTACGTCTAGGATAAGGATAGAATACTAATCATACCAGATTAGAAGTGAAATTTTTACAACAATAGCTGAGATTTCAACCATTCCAACAAGATTACTAAGCAAACCATGCAGGGAGAAGAAGCACTATGAAAACAAAAACTCTCCCAGCTGCCACCAAGATGTGGTATTGTTTGAGCCTTGCGGAGGATATCCCAGGGAAATGCAGCGTTGTACTACACACAAAGAGAAGGGAAGTGTCTGACATACAGACACAGAGACGGAGGCTGAGACACGCTGGATTATCCTCACGCAGCGATTAAATAAACTCTGAACAGTTCTGAGAAGCCTCACATATAAAGTGGGTCAACTGGGCCCCTGGAAAAAAAGGAGTTGTTGAAGTTGTGGTCTGAGCCTGACTAGGTGTAGCTTCTTTCACTCCAGAGTTTTGTTAAAAATAGGATATTTATAGTGAAGTCAGACACACTCTCACTCAACATGTCCTGCCAGTAAAGCTGCTCCGCTCCATGAGTCCCCCTCCACACATCACTTATTAGAGGCAGCAGTCAAGTCATTACACATCTCAATTCACACAGAAAGCACAACCAGACTGGAAACCTGGAGGGGGCTGGGAAAGCACAACAGTGAGCCAAAGACCCCAAACAAGCAAGCTGTTGTGATTCATAAAAAATAGTCCCTGTAACCAGAAGTGCATTTACTCAAGTACTGTATTGTTTTGAGGTACTTTACTTGAGTATGTACATGTTATGCTACTTTATACTTCTACTTCACTACATCTCAGAGGGAGATATTCTTAATCCACTACATTTGTTTTGCAGGTTTAGTTACTTTACAGATTATAATCCCCAGATGTGCTGATTATTTTACCGTTTCTGATCAACTGAATGGTGAAGTGTTGTTTAAACTATTTTTAAAACGACCCTATTGGATCAGCTGGAAACTGCATCGTCACAATGCTGAAAACAGCTGTTTTTCTGACACCATGAAAAGCAGATTTTTTTTTTTAGGGATACGTGGTTCTCACGGGACAGTGATGCTACACACTTGATGATCTTATAGAAAATGATGCAATGCTGTAGATTTAAATACCCCACTGTATATAAAGGAGTTAAAATGAGCAGAAACTTAATCATCTCAAGCAGTAAAATGCAGCATACAAATGAATGCAGATATAATATATATATATATATACATATATATATATATATACATATATATATATATGGGAATGCATGACTTTCACTTTCACTTAAGTAAAGTTTGGAGTGCAGGACTTCTTCCCCCACTGTATGTACGATTGACTGGCAGTGCAGATATTTAGGTCACTGTCAGCTCAACCAGACAAAGAGTCTGTCTGTAGGAGTGATGACTGTGTGAGCATAATGGACGCAGAAAGCGAAAGGTGGTGATAGTCAAAGAGGGTGGCACCGTGTGGTTTTAATACAGGTATTGATAACAGCATTCACAGCAGCAACAGTTACTGTGTGAGGGTAAAGCTGGGCTGTGGGGGCGGCCGGGCGGAGAAAGCACAGAGCAGGCATGGGGGCTCTGGTATGTCAGGAATGCAGCTAAGGCAAACAGAAAGCCCCACACTCCTGTGTCTAATGAAATCAATGCTTCCAGCTTTTCCGGTGCAAGGGGCAAATCAGACAGAGAGGCTCAATCAACACATGCGATTGATTGTAAGAGGTTTTCTTCTTCGTTGGGAACAACAGGACTAAATTTGGAGCTGAACCTGAACTGAAGCGAGCTGGGCCTGGCTCAGATCTGCTGCTGGCCTACTTGCTCGTCCGGCCAGCATGTTTGCTCACAAGGCCGATCGTGTGAATAGGAAACAGAGAGAGAGTAAACAGAGGCAGGGCCGGCACAGAAACATGAAGGATGCAGCATAAATGTGATTTACAGCCACAGTATGAACATCAGCTGCGAGCAGGCAGGTGGAGGTGGGTGTTTGTTGGCTGACACCTTATAAGACAAACAATCTCACAGTTCCTCAAAAATAGAAACATTTATGATGCATATTTCATTATGCATGATTGTTTAAAGTTTACTTAACAGATTTCCCTCAATATCTTGTGAGAATTTATACATAACCCATGTGGTTGGTCCAGCCATTCACTATCACTAAATCATTATTTTTTAATGTATTCATTTGAATAAAATGAAGATCATAAAGTTCCCAGCAATACCTGATACTGTCAAAATCATACATAATTAGAATAATGTAACTGTGCAGCCATGAGATTAGGTTAAGAATGTAAGCATTATAGATCATAACAAGTTATATAACAGCCTGACTGATGCTGGGTTTTCGCAGTAATAATGACATTTGAGGAGAAAATATATGTTTTTATATTAACATAAAAAATTAATATTTTTGTCAATATAATAAAAGATATTGATCTACTGAGCGACATTTTACACTTCAAAGCACACAAACTATGTAATGGGGCACTGTTGTGGAATGTAACTAAGTACATTTACTCAAGTTACTTAAGCACTATTTTGAGGTATGTGCACTTTACTTGAGTGTTTCCACATATGTAACTTTATAGTTTACTACATTTTAGGGGACACATTTTGTAATTTTTACAGCTTTAGTTACTTTTCAGGTCAAGATTTAACATAAAAAAACATGATCAATTAAAAATGATTATGCACATTTACAAATTAGGGCTACAAGGTGGTGTAGTGGTTAGCACTCTGGAGTTTGCATGTTCTCCCCGTGGGTTCTCTCTGGGTACTCCAGCTTCTTACCACAATCCAAAAACATGCAGCTTAGGTTTAATTGGTGACTCTAAAATTACCTGTAGGAGTGAATGAGAGCATGAATGGCTATCTGTCTCTATGTCAGCCCTGTGATAGTCTGGCGACCTGTCCAGGGTGTACCCTGCCTCTCGCCCAATGTCAGCTGGGATCGGCTCTAAACTATCTGAGTGTGGCCATTCTGCATAACGAGTACTTTTACTTTTGATACTTTAAGTGCATTTTGATGCTGGTACTTTTGTACTTTTACTGAATTACGTTTTGAATGCAGGACTTATGGAGTGATTCTGCAGCGTGTTATTAGTACTTTAACTTTAACTTAAGCAATGTTTTTGAGTACTTCTTCCACCACTGCTGTGATATGCTCTCTTCCTGAAAAGTTAAAAATAACTGACACTTAAAATAACTGACACTTAAAATAATGTCTGCGGCATTTTGCAAACCCTTGGGTAGGAATACACTGATTTAACTGATTCTGAGTTCTTAATTCGGGGCATTTTCTGATACTGATCCAATACAGCGTTATAGATCACTACGTGGAACTTATTTTGCTCGACATGACTGGTTGAATGCAACAGGAAACACTCAGTCATTACATCCCTAATGAACACTGTCAGAGACACTGACAAGTGGATTGGTCATTCTAGATGTTTGTTATGGTCAGTATTGGGGCCAGTATCTTAGTGCCAATGTAAAGTTTAAATACACATAATTCTTCCAAACAGGATGGAAACTTTAAACTTCAGTCTGTAAAAGGGAAATTTCTCCGTCAAATCAAGTTTGTGTGTGACATCTAAACTATGCGCCTTTTTTATCTGAAAGTAATTCGTCCTGGCTTTCCCTTTTTCTTTTGAAAAGTCTCGTTGCAGTGATCACATCAGTCACAGGGATCAGTTTTAACACACACACACACACACACACACACACACACACACACACACACACACACACACAGGCCCCGCCCTCTGTGACCTCATCATCCCAATCATCTCTCTTCTCCTCCGGCAGCACAGTCTGGCGCTCTCCGCTCTCCTCACCGCGCAGCTTTTCTAATCCTCCTCCTCAGACATTAAGTGTCCGGACCAAAAAACTGCAACATTCCCGGGGACAACTTTCTACACTGCTCATTAACTTATCATTCCCACAGACCAGAAGAAACACTTTGGAGAACACCTGGACGGCCTGACTTCCTGGTTATATAACTTTTTCTTGCACTTGAACGTCTCCTTTTTACATTCCAAAGACTTTGGCCGCGGATCTACACCGATTTTTGTCTTTTTAACTCAACGATCAAACTAATTTTTGCTTCGTATTATATTCCTCTGAGTAGACCAAATAAGTAGGAGGCAGTAGCTTAATTTTATTATTTTGCACAACCCAGAAATAGTCTTAACTGCGCGTTTTTGTAGTCTTAAATTAAGTTAGAAAACAGTCAATAATGGCAGGTATGAACTCTCTGGATGCTGTGAAGAGGAAGATTCAGTGTTTGCAGCAGCAGGCTGACGACGCAGAGGACCGGGCTCAGGTCCTACAGAGAGAGCTGGACAGTGAACGGGAGCTCCGAGAGAAAGTGAGACAATCAAATCCTCCACTCCTCTTTTTCTGTATTTTCTGTCTCTTATAACCCGGCTCCACTCCGCTTTCACCTGACAGACTCGTTAAAGGATGTTAACCTCTTCCAGCCACCCTTTGAGGCCCTAAAAGTCAACTTACTTCATGTCATTGATTCATTCGGCGCGATTGTGCCACAATGCAAGGCGTTGGTCTGTAATGAAAAAAAGTTTGGATTCCTGCAGGTCTGTGCGCATGCTCAGTGTGGTCAGATTTACAGGCCGCTGTAAAACTACTGTGATTAATGTAGACCACGTAGACAGCATTGACCCTAGTCTGCAAAACAATGAATGAATCTATTAAACTGACCAGATTACTTCTCGTGTTCATATACTTAATTACATTATAATTGTAACTACTTATTAATGAGGTCTGAGCAGCTTTTAGAGCTGCCAGCATTTAGATTAAGGGGATAATGTTGTTACTCTCCAGGGAAATTCACTTCTCACTCTCTGAGGCCTGCAATTAACAATTATTATGATTATTTTTCATCTATTTACAGATTTATGCGCCTGATTGTTTTCTTGATTAATCGTTTGTTCTATACATTGTCAGAAAATGGTCAAAAATGTTGATCCCAGTTCCTCAAAGTCCAGGTGATGTCTTAAATGTCTTGTTTTGTCAGTCCAAAAACCAACTTTCAGTTTAATATAATGGAGAACAGATACAAAGAAGGAAATCTCCATTTTTGAGAAGTTAAAAACAGCATTTTCTGCCATTTTTGCATGTGAAATGACTTTGATTATCAAAATAGTTGTCTGTTGATGGAATAATCGATTAGTGGATTATTTGTTGCAGCTCTATTTAGTGATGTTTCAGCAGGGAGGATGTGTGCCAGCAGCAGCTGCCTGGTTGGATGCCCAACCACCATACCAACCACCCTGCCTCCACTGATGATAGGAAAATAAAGGGCATATACTTAACAGTCTGCCTACCCTGTTATTAGGGGTTTAAAGGAATAGTATGGAAAATGTGCAATTTTTAACCAGAGCTTAAAGTCTTACTTGCTCAATCGATCAACAGAAAATGAATCAGAATTATTTTCTCTTCATATTTTCATATAAATATGGCTTAAATTCACTGGTCCAACTTCTCAGGTTTGAATATCTTTAGGGCTGCCCCTCAGTTGTTTTTGTCTTAGTTAAGTTAAGATTTCTTCAGCTGATTGGTATTTTTTTAATATTCTAATGATATTATTCCACATTGAATGACTTATTTTCAAGAAACTCTTGACCATATGTTTGGTAAAAACAAGATTTAAAGTGGTTCTTTTGCATGATTCTTTATGAAGTTTTACAGATCTGTTGATTGACACAACTAATCAAATAGTCGACAAAATTGTATAACTGTTGGTGGAGTTTCTTTATTTGAGACAGCTCTAAATATATTTTGGTTCTAGACTGTATTTGAGACAAAACAAGACATTTGAAGATGTCACTTTGCTCTGGGAACTTGCAAACTTAACTTTTTTTTCTTCACTGCCATTCTGTAGATCAAACTTTTAAACAGCAATAAAAATAATGGTTATTTGCTACACTACCTTCAACACGTGTTTACATTTTAATGTACAGTATCAAGCAGCAAGTTGCGCAATTTAGGCTGTAACTAGCTCGAGTCATTTTTGAAATTTCTCAACACATGGATGTCTTGAAAGTGACTCATGCATTTTTTATTCCAAGTAACAACCCATTACTGTCACCTGCCTGCCTCTTGACTCTGCCCACTTCCGACTTTTGTAACCCTGTGTAGAAAAAGGTAGAGACTGTAGAGAAAAAAAATAGCTTAGCAGCACAGTTAGGTAACAGTCCCGACTTGTTTCACGTGCTGCTTTATGGCGTTTGGGTGCCATATCCTTTGCATAGGAGCTGGATAATGACAGGACAAGTAGAAAGATTCAAGGAGAGTGGGAGGGGAAGGTGTGGCTGTAAAGATATGGGAGCTGAGATGATGAAAGGAGCTGCCGTGCTGTAGGACTTACCCCTTTGTTACAGACTGCCTATTAGGTAACAGGGCGTTTGGTCAACTTCATCGCTCTGATATGAACTTGTATATATACATCAGTGACGTCAGAAGTCATTCTTTTAAAAATAATTACAGTCTTTTAAGTTTAAGGTCTGAGTTGTTTGTTAATACAGGTTGGGACATATTAAGTAACTTGACGTCAGCTTTAAGTATTGTGATGCTGTGGCCTTCGGTTCTTTTCGCTCATTTAATGTCCTATAAATGTTTAATTCATGAAAATAGGATGGATAGGATGACCTATATAAGATTTCTTGTAGTGCATATGAACCATAAACATTTCATCTCTTGGGATAGTAAGACATACCCCTGCTATTAATTTCTGATGTTAAATGAACAGTACAGTAACTTATAAAGCTAAAAATAGTGTAGTTTGTAGTCAAACAATATTTTAATAATTGATCATTCATTTATTCTGTTTTTAGCTGACACATCTTAAAAAATCATTGTATTAAACTGCACTTTAAGAACTTTTGCATGTGCATTTTTAGAGATATTACGGTAGTGGTAACACTTTACTTTAATCCTGCTATTTATCATTTATGGGCATTATATAATAAGATATAAACAACCTAGAATTACTTAATTGTCATTGCACATAATATGACATTAAATAGACTCATTCTAATGGTATATTCACACATACTAAACAGTAAATAAAAATAGACAAATATATTTATTATTTAAAAAAAAGAAGGGTTCTGTGACCTATAAAACAGTAGGATAGCTGAGAGTAAATTATTAACAACTTTTACAATGAAGAAATATTTTATATAATTACCACTGTGTTAGTTTTATTCATTATTTGTTCATATACCAACATCCAGTTATGAATGATCAGGAGTTAAAAGTGGGGACAAATAGATCAATAAACACTTGAAAAAAGACCCCATGTAAGCTTACAACTAAGCTGCAAAAGTGCAGATCAGTTATTACAGAAATCATAATCACAATTATTTTTGGTTAAGATTGACATTCAGACATTGGAAACATTATCATTTTTTTAAATGTTTTTTTAACAGTGGATTTTCTTGAATTGAAAATAATTCAACTGAACAACAAATTAAAAAAAAGAAGAAAAAGACAAGAGCATCATAGTGACACAGAATGCAACACAAAAATAATTTTATCTTTATTATATTTAATAACTGTTGGAAGCCAAAACAGTTACTGAAAATAAAAATGTAATTAATTCCCCGGCCCTACTTACATGAAAGTGTGTGTGTGTAAACAAGTTATTAAAAGTGTTAATGGAGCTTATAAATGCTGAATTGGGTTAAAATTGTCCTTCATCTACAAAGTAGACGTGTTACATTCTGGAAAGAATTTCATCCCTGTTAGCCTTAATGTGTAAAAGCAGTTTCAGGTGTCACACAGCTCACTCCGTGTGCATTCAAAGTCAAACAGAGCAGTGCATTTGTGTGGCGGCCTGGGTTGGTGTGGTCCCATATGTGAATAATTAGGGCAACCTGCAGTTATTCCTTGGCACAAAAACTCTTTTCATCAGAGCACGGGGAGATCAAAACAGGAACCTCGCTGAGTGAGTTAACGTAATGAATCATTGTTTGAAAATGTGGAGGCATCAGGAATAAAACCCTTGGCCACATATCTAACTAAAGAATATTGCTTGGTGTTATTTCTAGTGTGGTTTTGACGCCGCTGGAGACGTTACTCAACAGCTCAATAATGCTTTAATGTCAGATTACATAGCCTTGAAACGCTCATTTGACCTGCTTAGATGTGTTTTATTTACAGCCGTTATTCTCAATGAGCTGTTCATTCTTCATAGTGTTCACAGCAGTTTCTAAATGGAGGGTTCAGAGTTGAGAGTCAGGCCAGTGAGGATGATTTGTGTTTTATTTATGGCCCTTAGAGCCGTGGGAGCAACACAGATGAACCACATTAGCTGCTTTTTGTAACACCAAAGCAAATTTGTGATTTTTGCTTCTGTGATAGATACATTTCATATTTTTTTTATATTCGTGAGACAACATATTGACTTGATAAATCACAAAGCGGTCAAAAAAAAACAAAAAACTAACATGATAGATATAAAAAGGGTAGAATTGAAGCTTAAAAATATCTATTTCCCTTTTCTGAAGTCCAAGTTTTGCTGTGTTCTATGGTTGCCATGGCAGAAATACAGTTTGTAACATACTGATCCACATTTAAAACCAGATAAAAAGGGAAGTGGGACTCAAACCTCCACTGAGGTATAACCGTTCGGAGCAGGTCTCCCCCACCCAGGCTGCCCCTCCCAGGATGTTGTCTGCCGACTCTGGTCCAGCACTTCCTGTGCCTCTACTCCCAACACTTCCTGTCCCTGAGCTCCAACCCTGATCAACAGGAAGATTAGTGTGTGGAAGAGTCGGTGTTTCCACCTATCGAGCTTCCAGTCAGTGGGATAAAGGGTTGCAACTAAGGATTATTTTCATTCTCACATAATATTTTCGGTAAATTGATTAGTTGTTTGATCTAGAAAATGGTAGAAAATGTTGATTAGTGTTTCACAAAGCCTGAGATGATGTGCTTAAATATCTTATTTTTTTCCACAACTCAAACATATTCTGTTTACTGTCATACAGGAGTCAAGAACCCCCAACAATTCACACTTAAGAAGCTGAAATCAGAGTTTTTTTTCCTTTTTTCCTTCTCAAACTGATTAAACCACTAATCAGAGTAGTTGCTGGTTAATTGAATGGATGACAACCAATCGATTTGTCTTTACATCTCAACTTAAATGAAAGATTAATCCTTAAATGTCCACATCAGCTCCTGTCAGTTGACTTGTAATCCCTATAACTTTATATCTGCATTTGAGTGCAGAATCTGTTGGAAACGGGACCGTATTTTGGTGTCGGAAGCATTCTGGTTTCTGTCTGTAGTACGAGCAGTATTGACCAATCACATTTGAGCAGGCTTTGGTTGACTGCAGCTAAACAGTCTGTGTGGAAAGTAAAAGAGGCACAACACATTGGCTGAAGTACAATCTCTGAACCCATCAGCTATCATCTGGAGATGATTTAGCTTTTTGTTAGCTTAGCTAACTTAGTTAAACCTGATACTTATGAAACAATCCGGTTGAGATCTAAACGTCACCTCCATTCTTGTGTCTCAAGTTGCTAATCGGACAGTAAACAATGACCAGTGCTTAGGGGGTCGCTTGAAGTTTTTCCTATGGCTGTGGAGGTCAGCCATTGATTTCCAACCATCTCTCAATTCATCGGATTTCGTTGTCAACTGAACCGAAACAACATTTATGTTGGATAAGCTCAGCACACTGAAGTTGTTTTCTACATAAATGACAACTGTGTATATTTTGCGCCAACATAATTGCAGGAAGTAATTTAGACACACTTCCCTTTGCTCATCACTTTGTCAAAATGAAGTAGAGGTTTCTTCTGTTCGCTGCCTGGTGCGGTCAGTGGGTCTCGAGCAGATGCTGTGGAAAGATTTACTTCCTGGTTTCACTGTTTTCTTTGGACTTGCTCCCTGGGAATAGCTCAACTTTCCAAATATAACTGCCACATGTTGATACTTTTTGGCAGCCGCTGGCATTCTGGAGAAAACTCCCATGTTAGTGGCTTGTGGCTGAGCTGATTATGCAGGCCAAGGTTGCGGGTTGGTGCTAGCGAAGTTAATTTAGCTATAATGTCATTAAGTAGCATTTAGAGAGTGGAAATGATGCTGGTCTGTTCCTTCATGGATGCATGCAGATTAATTTCCAGTGAGGTTTTTGTCAAAGCAGGAGCTCTGCATCTGTTAGCATGCCAGTGCTAGCACTGCAGAGTGAAAGTGGTATAACTGTATAAAAAGTTTTATTGCGAGGATAAACTGTGAGTAGAATTGCTAGTTGTTAAATCACCTGCAATGTGTTTGTTCAGAGACTACACAATTAAAGACCTGTGCTGTTTAACAAAAGGACAACCGTGTTAATTGTTTGGTTCCCGTTACATTTCATGGTTTCCTGAATGACATTTTTTTTATGAATATCTTGCAATGCACTTCTTGTCAGGACGAGACGCTTCAGTATTATGTGGTGGAGCCTGAACGAAAGACTGAAACCAGCTCAAGATCTGTGGGAAAGTCCGACAAATTACTTTCTGCACAGAGAGATCTCATTGTGATGCTTGTCTGGAAGTTTAATGACCTTCTTTTTACATATCACACCTCATGACAGGCTGGCTTATACATTGTATGCAGCTCTCTTTGCATGCCAGGGAAAAGATTACACACACTCACAGCAGTGTCAGGAATAACTTCCCCTGAACCCCAACAGCATTGTGCAGCTCATTAGCCCACTGCCCTGGAATCAGCCAATAATTAGATTCCTCTTTCACTCGTCCTTGATCTTGTCTCTAATACACTCAGGTTTTCTTAAGTCACTCCCAGTGGAACTGTGCTGTATCTTCAAGTCAGGCGGTAGACTGTTTACTTCATTAGAGTCCTGGATTCCAACATGTTTTAGTTTGTGTCACGTATTGTTGCTGCTCAGAATAATCATGCAGCTCTGACTCCTAATGGAAAAGTTTGACATTGTAGGAAATATTCTTGCTGTTCTCTTGTCTCCTCTTGAGTAAGAACATTGATACAAATACGGCTCTGTAGATGTTTGTACATTAAACATGAAACTACAGACAAAAGCTGGTTAGCTTCGCATGAAGGCCTTCACACACCAGGGAGTTTTTTTTTCAAGTGATTAATTCAAATTGTCATATATTTCTGTCATTTAGTAAGGTATAAAGGTATAAACCAACCATGATGTGTGAAACGGACATATTCAGAGTGTAGCCGAGACTTATGAAGATTATAAAAAGGATTATAAAACCATAACACGGAGGCTCCATAGTCTAACCAAGAGGGCATATTTTATTATACTTTTCAATCTTGACAAAGGCAGCTCATACCAGGTCCACTGCTTCTGTTCTAAATGGCTTTCACAATAAAAGCACAAGAGATATACACTGTGTGAGTATTAACCAGAGGGAACTAAGCTAAATTTATTCAGAATATTTCACTAAAAGGCTACTCAGGGGCAATAATAATGCAGGAGCTGGTCCTTTGCCTACATGAATCTATTCAAATCTTTTATTGAAAAAGTGTTGCTTCTGGTAAGGATATTTTTCATGTAAATATTAACAGACAAATATTACCCATTTTTGTATAATTTATTCATCATGTCTTTGGTGTTTAAAGGCCTTGAAGGCAGGAAACAGTTAGCCTCACTCTGTCCAGATCTAATGAAACAGGAACAGTGACTGTTAAAAAAACCTGTGTATCCATTTGTACAGTTCGGTAACAAACAATATATAAAAGGTGCAGTTATGTGAAATTAGGTAGCTGTTTCCCCATTTCCAGTCTTTGTGCTAAGCTAAGCTAACCACATGCTGGCCGTAGCTTTATACTTAAACATGAGAGCACCACTCTTAGTCTTCTCCACTTAGTCTTTTCATCGCATCTAACTCTAAGAAAGAAAACAAATAAATACATTTCCCAAAAAATGTAAAACAATTTCTTTAAGAATCTTTTAAGAATCTAACAATGAATGTCCTTTAGCAAAGCACTGGCTGGTCGAGGGAAGCTGTTAAGTAGCCAGCAGTTGCTGACATACCACTCACCTCTTAGAAAGCGCTGCTGTTACATATTAAACTAGCTTGATAACAGAGCAGCTACTACTTGTCATTCAGTATCTTTAAACGTATGTGTGTGTGTGTGTGTGTGTGTGTGTCTGTGTCTGTGTGTCTGTGTGTGCGTGCGCGCGCTCGCTGCCTTAATCTTCCTGGTACTCCGCCACAAACATTCTCCATAGTTTGTTTTACCATATAAGGTGGTGTGCGTCCCTGGCAGCTAGAGAATGCAAAGTGGTTGCTAAAGGAAGGGGCATGGCCAGAGACGGCTCTGAAAGAAAGAACAATCAAAGGGAGGAAATGAAAGGATGTTGGGCAGCTGACTTCCTGTCACTTTTTTTCAAGATCCTCATTTGCAAAGTGACGTGACAGTCTGTTCTTCGAGGGAAGGTTTGTCGATTGACTCAGTGACTCTCAGTTCTTGTGACATTTACAAACCATTGCATTTTTGATGAAAGGCTCTGAAAAGAGCTTGTGTTGTTATGTATTTCAAGCATTGGTTAACTGTTTTATTATGAGCTGCAGACGAGACTTTATTCTCAACATTACCTTCAGGTCTAACAGGAACAACTCTTCTGTGGTCATGCCTGAGTGAATTAGAGGCATGTACTGTATGCACATAAGCTTTCTCACTTGACAAAGCTGTCTCTGTCTATAAGGGGATTCCCCTGCCGTGATTGTGAAAATCTGATGTCAGAAAACACACCAGGTTGCACACTTTGTTTGCGAGTGTAGATTTACTACCACGATAGCTCAGGCTTTTTTATTTTTGGTGTTCGTGTGTTGCTTGACGACACGTTTTACTGGGCGGGAAACTAGCCGGTTGCTAGCTGGTGTTGTTTGTTTGGCAGAGATTGACAGAACGAGCGTGTCTGGTTGCATGTTTGCAGAGCGTGCGTGTGTCTGCAAGTGCATTACAGCATCTGATGTGCCAGTGTAACTGACCTAAAGCTCATGAATAGCATGTTTGTTTGTGAGCAGACACACACGCACATTGCTTCACCCAGGGAGTATAACAATATCTGTTATTTCAGGCTCCGGTTAAATTCTGTCCAACGTTTCTCACCGGCCAGATGAACAGTAGTGTCGACAGGCGCAGACCTATGTGAAGGACATTGCTGATGTGATTTCAAGATGTTCGACCGATTTATGACTTTTCATTCATTCGGTGTTGGGTTAGGTTTTCCTCTATCAAGTGCTGGCTGTTTTAAGGCATTTCAACGCTAGTCCGACAGACATTTCCTGTCTCATATCATCAGCCTCCCCCGGCAGCTCTGGGTGCAGTAGGCCAGGACCTGGGAGAGGACAGACAGAGAGAGAGAGAGAGAGAGAGAGAGGAGAGGTGGAAAGACTGACTGACTAGTCAGCAGTCTAGGATGACATGCAGACGAGAGGGAGAAAATCCTAAAAATTAAAACGAGAGGCCTGTGCCAGCTGCCAAGAAGCAGGAAACCATGCTTTCATTTCCTGAAATATTAAGTCTATGACAGAATGGAAGAATAAACTATATGGAGGTTTATTTATTCGCAGCACAAACAGACTTAATAACTCTTTTCCACTGAGCTTTCTGAGCTCTCACTTCCTCTCTCTGCAGTGTTACCTTTCCTGCTCATTGCCAGTCCTTTCTCCTTTGTCTCTCTAAATGCGTATCAAAATGACTCACCCACCTGTAAGCTGAATTGCAGACACTTTGACTGTTCATCTGACTGGCAACCTGACTTCTGGACTGAATGACTAGCTAATGAGTCACTGACCTACTAACTGCTGCCCTGCAACTGCACACAGAATAACGTCTGTTTGTCTAAGAAATCCCCAGCTGCTTCGTTTCACTAACGGGGAGTAAACTTGTGTGAGTGCTGCAGGTTGCAATGAATAATTGTAGCAGTTCAAAAGTGCAGTTATGCAGCGCTGTTTGGTTGTAAACTTTTAACAGTGGACAATGTCTTTGTGGTAACCTTTACATGAAAACTGACTTTCCAGTTTGAAAGCGGCTCCGTAGGAGGTTGTGGTTGGATAAACTCCCTGTCCAACAGAGAGGAAATGCCTGTATAGTTGTCTGTTTGCTTTCTTTTTCCTCTCTCTGCCTTTGTTTACCAAGGGCAGATGAGAAGAAGCCTATTTGTCCATCCTACTTGGTCCAGTTTTTCATTCACAGTCACCGGAAATTGTGTTTTGTGAATGTTTCATTCAAATCCAAAGTCCTGTGATCTTCAGATATTAAAAGGATTACACTTTCCTGCAAGACTCAGCAGTTAGTAATAGGCTGCGCTCCGATATCCGATCCTCCAAGGACCTCCAGCTGTCTCTATTTCACTTATTTTTCATCAGCACGACAACTATTGATCTGTGAAACATGAGCAGCCCAGAGAGCATGGAGAATAGATTACAGTATCTCATTTACAGATGGATTTGAATGTGTTTTAGTTCACTTGCAGAAAGACTTCTTTATTTGGATTCAGTCTTTAGCCCCTTTCCCCCTGGAAAAAAACCCGCTGACACAAACCAACATCTGGCTTTTGTCTTTCGTGGGAAAGTTTACAATCAGCACTCATTCCCTGGCCAAAACTACTTGGTTAGGTTTAGGAAAAGATCATGGTTTGAGTTAAAGTACATCATGCTGCGTTACATTTACCCTGGAAAGTGGAGCTGGGAATGATGTCATACCAAAGTCGACTGTGTTCCAGTACAACAAGTTGCAAAACCATTATTTCATCAGGGCGGAGAAGTGGGGTTTGCTTCTGGCAGGTTAGTCATTGTAGGCAAAACCCATTCATAACAACCCATTATGTGGTATTTTGCGCCTATAAACACCAAGACAACATTCCCACTGATAGAAGTTGGACAGTACTGTGTGTACAACTGATTTAATGAGAGACATACGATAGCAGTGCTAATAAACAGTATTTTACTACAGTTTTCACTACTGTTGATGCACAGAGTAGCCACCTTTGATTTTGAGGTTGGGGTTGTTGACAATCCTCCTACTTTTAGAGTCGAAAATCCAATTTCAGGGGGCGTTCCAGGTGAAAATTTCTGAACAGAAGCTCTGAAATCGTGACTCCAAATGGAAAGCACCATTCATTCAGGAAGTTGTATAGGGGGGTGTGTGGTTTTGTAAAGTGGGTGTGTTATGTACCCTTCAAGACAATGTAAATTGCACCCAGTTTGAAGGCGAAACTGAATAAGTAACAGATATGAAAAAGAAATAACCACTAACACAATTCACTCGCCTCCATGTTGTTCACTAACCTTTTTTTCCGTTGCACTCGTGATGTTGAATGTGACACACCAGGAAAGAATAAGCATCTGCTGGCTCATGTACCTACATTTAGTGGATTTTCCTGATCTTAAAAAAAACTGGATGTGCATGTTTATTTTGGTGGGAAAAACGGAACTTTTTGTGAGTTTGTTCTACACTCTCTTTATATGGATACTCATGATTAAGATATAAAAGTAGAAATTTAAACTTTGATCCCTGTTTCATTTGTCTTTTTTACGACGTTCCACATGGTCTTACAGAAAGCTTAAAACAATGATACATTTAATATGAACAGCATTAAGTTAAACTATCTCACTCATCTCATCCCAATAGCATGAATTCAGCTATTTTAGAGTGGATGTGTTGATTTGTACCCAGTTGATTTTGTTAGAATGGAGCAACGGGTTGCTTCTCGCACCTCTTTCTGTTCATATCCTTTGGTCGAGCAGCTCTCTTTTCTCTCTCCCTGCTGCTCTCTTTGTGTTTTCTTCTTCTCTTCCTGTTTTATGGTGGGAAGAGGGCGGGTAGGGGAGCTTGGATGATTTAAAGTTGAATGAATGACTAAATTTCTCTCTTCCCCCATTTTTTTCTCCTGTCAGGCGGAGGGTGATGTAGCAGCTCTTAACCGTAGGATCCAGCTGGTGGAGGAGGAGTTGGACCGAGCCCAGGAGAGGCTGGCCACAGCACTGCAGAAACTGGAGGAGGCTGAGAAGGCCGCAGACGAGAGTGAGAGGTCAGTTCAAGTCATTGAAAGCAAAATTCAACTTTGATATTTTTTTAGATTAAAATTTTGTTTATGTGGGGTGTTCCCGGTGGCACACCTGGTAGAGCGCGTACCACAAAGGCCCAGTCCTCGTATGCGGGCGGCCCGGGTTCGAATCCGGCTCGGAGCCCTTTCCTGCATGTCTCCTCCTCTGTCTCCCCCTTTCACTCTCAATATCTCTCTCTCGCTCTCTCTCAATAAAGCTACAAAATGCCCAAAAAAAATCTTAAAAAAAAAAAATTTGTTTATGTGCGTTTGTGCCTGAGAACCAGTTTTCACTGCAACACCTGGCTTTCAAATCATCATTTAAATGTACGTCTTTTCCAATCAGAGGGATGAAGGTGATTGAGAACCGAGCGATGAAGGACGAGGAGAAGATGGAGATTCAGGAGATGCAGCTGAAGGAGGCTAAACACATCGCAGAGGAGGCTGACCGCAAATATGAGGAGGTGAGATATTAGCAGCATGACTGACTAAAACTTTAATTGGGATGCACTCCTTCCTACTCTTCCTTTCTCTATGTTTTTCGGATTCCGTTGTGCTTCAAGTCCAAACAGTTGTAATGTTTTTCGTCCCAGGTGGCCCGTAAGCTGGTGATCCTGGAGGGAGACCTGGAGAGAGCTGAGGAGAGGGCCGAGTTGTCAGAAGGGTAAAACCAGTAAACACACAAATGTGAGCACAAATACACACATGCCCTCACTCCCTGCTCTTCCATTAAAGCCAAGCATGTGTCGGCCTCTCTCCACAGTAAAGCCAGTGACCTGGAGGAGGAGCTGAAAAACGTGACCAACAACCTAAAGTCCTTAGAAGCCCAGTCTGAGAAGGTGAGGGCGTCATGTTGCTTGTGAGATATTTGCAGGGTTAAACATAATATTTCTCCTGGATCATCCCCATTTACAGCCCTAACTGCTCCGTTCACACAACATATCTCACCTGCTGGGAGGTCCTCTCGCTTTACAGTATACAACCCTGATTCCAAAATGTCGGGCTGCTGTCTAAAACAGAAATTTAAAACAGAATGCATGTTTGCAAAAAACATGCTAATCAGTTTCAACATTTAATATTTAGTCTTTCTTTTGTATTCAATTGAATGTAGGTCAAATAGGATGTGCAGGTCATTGCATTCTGTCTTTGACAACAACTTTTTTAGAAGATTAAAGGCAATTAAATGACCCTGCTTCTGTACTAGACTTGTACACTGGGACCGTGTAACCCCCTAATCTGATGGGATGTGTTCCAGCATCATGTGGGCCGAGGCCAGTAGGTCCATTTTTTTTCCACACAATTTTTTCTGAGATTGCTGTTACTGGCCTTGCAGCCCACGAGGCATTTACCAGAATTTCCAGAATTCTGAATGAATGAAAAGAAATCAGGCGTCACGGATGTTAAAGTGAATTTTAAGCTCACAATTATGAGCTGCTTCAAGAGTTCACAGTTCTTAACCATTAGTGTAAGCAGTGGTTGCTGTTACTACAAATGTATTTTTCCATTATTTAATAAAATTTTAATGTCAGAAATTCTATTTGCATAATAGTATAATATACAGGTTCAAATACTTTACAAAGCTGAAACACCAGCCTCTGCTGGGTAGTTAAAGTCATACTTCTCAAGGATAATCCAGAGTGGTACAAAACAATAGAGACAGCAATATATAAATACTAGCAAGTCTAACCAGCATAACAAAATTGCTTTTTAAAAGTTCTGTTAATGTGCATATCGATGACTAAAAAGTAAAGTAATACTTTTATTGGCCTCCTGAGGTGCCAGATCAGTGTGATTTTTACCACATGGAAAAAAGGGCAAACTTACCTTTTTTTTTACCTTGTAATATTTAAGAGAAGCACGTCTGGCATTTGTAAAAGGCTCACTAAACCAACTCAGGATGCATTCACTGTATCTCGTCAAAATGCACCACTGGTAAAATTTAATTTTCTCATTATTTTGGCAAATAGTTATAAAGCCAACTGATGTTTTATGGAGTTGTTTGTGTTCTCTTTTCTGAATACACAACCTAAATATAAACAATAGTATATACTGAACAGCAGGTCTGGCACACAGCACATACTCATCTCCACTTCCCTGTATCCTATCATTTGGGCTGTTATCGTGGCTCAGTGGGCAGTAATTTGAGTGAGCAGGGAGGGATACCACATCACCAAAGTACTGTTTCATACTCCCACCATTATAATTGTGTATCATGAGGCCCTACTTACAATGCAGCAGTTTATTTTGTTTTGTTTACATGAAAACCTGGACGTATGAAGAGGGCAAGACCTGAAGTCTTATATATACACGACCGGTCAAAAGTTTTAGAACACCCCAATTTTTCAATTTTTTATTGAAATTCAAGCAGTTCAAGTCAAATGAACAGCTTGAAAGGGTACAAAGGTAAGTGGTGAACTGCCAGAGGTAAATAATAAAAGGTAAGGTTAACCAAAACTGAAAGATAATGCACATTTCAGAATTCGGCCTTTTTCAGGGAACAAGAAATGGGTTAACAACTTAACTCTATGGAGTCTTGGGCTATTTTGTCAATTTTTTTATTCTTTTCATGTCTTTGTAAGTCATTTTGTGTCTTTTTTTAGTCCTTTAGTTCAACATAAAATGTGATTTTGAATCCTTTTTCTACTTTCAAAACACTATCATGCTCGATAAAGAATTTTAAATGTTGCAAATGTGCATTAATTTCAGAGTAGACTGAGACATTAAACTGCATCATTTTCAATTAAATTCTGGAAAAGTTGGTGTGTTCTAAAACTTTTGACCAGTAGTGTATGTTTGCTCAATAACTTGTCGTTGACAAATTAGCAACTGAGGCTGTTTTTGTTTGGGCTGGGTTAATGGCAGTGTATGGTGTTTCTGTATATGTGAATCAGCAGCCAGTAGAGACCTGCTGCACATTCTTCCTGTTTCCTACCTTAAATTCCTCCCCAGGCACAGACAGGCAGTGTGACAGCATGCCAGGTTAACCACATGACTGCTCTCCTTTAGCAATACATGCCATTTGCTTTGTTCGGTCAGGCCAGCCATGGTTGGCATCGCAGCACAACTTGTTCCAGGGCCAGGACAACACCTCGCCTCTCCTCGTGCCCCTACCTCCCCCCCCTATACATATTACTCCTCCGAGGGAGTGGTGTCATAGCTGTTGGGGCAATTATAAAATCTTGGATGATAGAGAGAGTTTGTGTGTTCACATTTGTAGTTGAAAGCATGTGTGAGCATGTGTTTGCTAATGCTGTTTCTCTCTCTGTGTCTGTGTGTGTCAACAGTACTCAGAAAAAGAAGACAAGTACGAGGAGGAGATCAAAGTTCTGACTGACAAACTGAAGGAGGTGAGATTCAGATTCTAGTGATCCCGTAGCAAAAAGGAAAGGTTTCACTAAAAAACAGATTAGCACACACTTTAAAGCAAAAGTGGTAGTGTTTTGGTAGTGTAGTGTGTCCATGAGCACCACCGCCTCATGTTGCAAAGATCTGGCTCGAGCGTGCATTTGTTTTGGAAAAGAGAAATAAAAATGCCACTTAATTTTAATACTGTTTTTCTTTTTTAAACACAGCTGTTTGCAGGATGTATAGCAATGTGTCTGTTTGTGGCCGTCAGATAATAACTAAAATATGATGATGGTGAAACAACGTATATCAATATATTGACGATAAACTTCATAAATAAAATAGACATATATTATAAACCTGTCCAGGGAAAGAGGGTTCATTTGGACACTAGTCATATTAAAAAACCCACCCAGTATTAGGATGTTTAAGAGTTGTGATTGGTCCATCCAGGAACAGGTTGGCTGGAAATCAGACATCTGACAGAGCTTGTCAGATTCATCTGGTTTCCAGGCGAGGCTATCGTACTGTTCGCTGCAAAACTGCCTGGGAAAATGTAAACATGGGCTCTTCATTCTGCTCGCTGTAAATTGTTTTGTGTGAACCCCTTGGAACTCCCATAAGGACACCCAGTGGTCCTCGGACCCCTGGTTGAGAATCAACGTTTCAGAAGTTTTATTGCAGTTTCAGCACTTAAACAACCATATTTACATTAATCATTAATCATTATTCAACAACAACAACAACAACAATGGTTAGAGGGTGGCCACCATAAAATAAAATTAGTTAAAATATTTAATAAAAATTCAGCTTGGAGTATAACTTAAAGTAGTTAAAGACAACTTATGGTACACATATGGAAAAGACAACAAATAAAAGCATAAAATAATATATTTTTTGAAATGAAATAGAAGAGAGAATTGTATTTTTTGTTAGTATATTTATGATTTTTTTTGGTCTTTATTCATTTTATCTGCTTTATCTCTGCATGCATTGAAACCCTGAATGTAAAGTAATTTCCTCTGCGGTGGTCCAGTCCTGTAGGTCAAATTCACTTTGTTATAGCTCATTTGTTCACCTTTTTAACATCTCTGTCCATGTTTCTGTCAGGCTGAGACCCGTGCAGAGTTTGCAGAAAGGACAGTGGCCAAACTGGAAAAATCCATTGATGACCTGGAAGGTATGAGATCAGCACCACTCACATGTTATGATATAGTGTTGCACCACTTTGTTTGCACCAAAATATACATTTTAAACAACTGCAAAGCAAATTCATGAATGACTTTAAATGAACAACTGCTCCTCTGGGCCTAAATTTGCATTCAACTTCAGTAAATTAGTGAACTGCATGTTTATGAACCAAAAGAAGATAAATGAGTGGAGTTTCCTGTAGGCCAGCACCAGCTCTAATCCTAATCCATCTTTTATGCACACATGCACAGTTACATTCAGTTTGAAATGGACCTCGGAAGGAGTGTCCTATTTCAGCAACACTGCAAATAGTTTCTGTGGAAAAGAAAAGGGCTCCCTGCCAAATGTATGGAAACTCCTAAGCTAATGGAAGCCCCTTGTTTCTGAAGGACAACTATGCCTGCCGTGCCACAAAGAGCACAGAATGTGCTCGCATGTTTTTGGGTCAGCATTATTTAGTTGTAGAACCACATGCAGCCGAGTTTATAGTTATTGGGGCAGTTTTACGAGACATTCAGAACAGGCTTAAAATGCTCAAAGCTCACTCTGCCGCAAGCGTAATTAGATATGCACCATTCTTTCTTCCAAGCATTTCTGCATCTTTAAAAAGCCTGACCTATTTTTTTGTCTTCTCCTTCCTCCCTCTGCTCTTTGCCTCCATCTGTCCCTCATTCTTATACCGCTTTCGGCTTGTTTGTGTCGCTGCTGTCCCTGACACCTGCCTGTACTTCCTGTCGACCTCTGACCTCCAGATGAATTGTATGCTCAGAAGCTCAAGTACAAAGCCATTAGTGAGGAGCTGGACCATGCCCTCAATGACATGACATCTCTGTAGATGCTCTCGCTGCCTCTCGCTTCCCTTTTTCTGTCTCTGGCTTTGGATTCATCTTCTCTCTGTGAATCACACTGTATGTGCCTTCTTCCCATGTTACTATGCAGGAAATAATTAATTAAAAATACTTTTCTTTCCTACTTCACAGCTTTTGTCTCTCTGTTCTTGACTTTTCAACCAAGATTGATGTTTTATGTCAAATATTTGATGCATCTACATAGTGTACTGTACATCGCAATGCACTCTGTGATTTTTGTAAAAAGTAACCAACAGTTAAATGTACATTGTACGTCTACTTATCAGCAAGTTTATGAGACAAGGTGAGATTTACTCTGGTTATTTTGTGTGAGTTAATGCAGTTTGCAAACCCCTTTGACCCTTTAAAACACTCTTTGGGTTGTAAATCTAACTCCCTTTTGATGGTTTTTGATCTTCAGGGTTCCCACAGTCATGGAAAAAGTCATAGGATTTAGTTGTGTTCAATAAAAAAAAATTGTTACACTAATCTTCAGTGGAAAACGTTCCTCGTAATGTAGCACAACACCAAATTCATTTTCTGTAGCAGTTGAGGTAACCTCACATCAATGCATGACAGCATTTAATCATCATGTATATTATCTCCCATTTTTTTTATTATAATGCTGGAAAATTGAAAAGCACTCCAGTGACCAACAATTTGCCGTTTAGTTTCACTCAAAACACTACACTTACAAAAATGTAAAAGTTTTGACATTTTGTCCATGAAAATGTGTGGGAACTCTGCATAATATATATTCAATTTAAATAATTTAAAAGGTCCATACTGTAATCTACTAACAGTCCTCGGACAGAGAACGACAGTCAGCAGTTTGTGCATGAAAGGCACAGCGGTGTGGTTGAGGTTTTTGCATGTGGCACAACTTTAACCAAAATAGTTATGCAAAACATCTGTTCAGTAAAACAGTGCTCTGTCCTGGTTCGCCAGCAACCTATAAAGGAGAATACATCTCCAGGCTGTATTATTTGCTGATGGTTGAAGCTTCACTGTGTCATTTTTCTTCTTCTCTCCAGAAAAATTATCAAAAGCCAAAGAGGAGAACCTTGGCATGCATCAAGTCCTGGACCAGACCCTGCAGGAACTGAACAGCTTATAAACACACAGAGAGGAAGCCGGAGAGGATGAGATCATCATGTAACATTCCTTTAATGTTCGACTTCATTCCACATTTCGAGCTATAAAATCTTTATTCCCCATGTGAAGGGGGATTAACTTAATGCTTGCCCCTTGATGTTTTTTTTTCTAAGGCACAACTATGTTTCTTTATTTTATTTTTTTAAGATGGGAAGTTATTTTGACCTCATCGCTTTTTTTTATTTTCTTTTTTATATCCAGCTGTAAGAGCAGAAATTCTCCCCAGAAATTATTTTTGACCACTTATTTAGGAAGAACTGGCAACTAACACACCCAAAGAAACCTCAGATTTGGTCACTGTACCACTAAAACTGGCTCAATTTTACATTTTATGTGCACATACATTAAGCCTCTGTCTGATTATTTTAATACATATGCTACAGATGGCATTTGGGATTCGCTCAGTCTACATTAATATGGCTCTACAGTGCCACCTAGTGGTGATATGAAGTTAGTCAACAGTCTTGTTTGTCTGGTCATGCTGTCAAGAGACTACATGAAAGTCAGTTTATGTGCTTATGTATCCTCCTGAATCTGTTTTTTGTTTAAACAGCATGGTGGTCAAACGTACAGGTGACCTTATGGAAAGCACATGTTCAGTCACTCTTTACGTTTCATTCACAAGTAATGCCTCACTGATTATCCTTAAAGTCTACATGTTGATGGTGCACAGAGTATTTATGTGCATCAAATGTTTTCTACTTTATTTTTAGTGTGGGCGTCTGCAGAACATGACAGCCGTGCATGCACAGTATAGCAGTGACATGCATTTCTAAACTCTACTACCTTTCCCTAAGCTTCACTTGACCGTTGACACTTTCATCATTGCCAACTATACGCCATAATGTAGCCGATATATACTAGATTTACAATATGTTGTATTACATGAGCGAGCTGAACCCCAAACCACTGGAAGCTCAAGTTTTATCAACCATGGATACTTATTGTATATAGTAGAATAATGTTAGGTATTTGAGAAATTGTATTGCTTTGATTATTTTTGTTTCAGTTACACCACTTCTTTTTTTGCCAGGGGAACTCTCAAGACCAAAGAACACACATAACACAGACAATAAATTCTTAAAATGTTTTATTTTTGTTTGTGACGGTCATCATGGTTTCATCTCATGCCAGGGCCATGAAAAGAGCCTCACACGTGATCGAGACCATTTTGAAATATTCCATTCACCAACCCCCTTCATGTCAACCTAATAAATGTTTTACAGAAACCGTGATTTAGTGTGCTTATTTATGCATTTTGAAGATTTCAAAAGATTGTTTTACTCATTCAACAGAAGTTGTCAAAACACATCTGCATTAAGTGCTTCATCATATCAATCTGATATACATCAAATTTAACCCCAGCATATAGAAATGTACTTAAAGTTTAAATTGAGTTAGCCTTGCTCCTTGATGAAAGTTTCCTCCACAAAATTAAGATACAGATAGATAAATGTCTCTAAAAAGGACTTAACCCACTTAATCAACATCATGGAGTGTGTGAGGCTCAGACTCATTTGTCAATGGTCCATTTTTCCATTCTGCTGCCTTCCAGGGATGTACTTCATATTTCTGCTCAGGAATATTTCTTCCTGAAGGCACAGCCTAGACAGACAAATCAAACACAGTTTTGCTTTTTAGTTTTTAACAAGTTGTCATCAATGATCATATAACCACTAACTTACACATGCAAGTATATATATATATATATATATGTATATATATGTGTATATATATGTGTATATATATGTATATATATGTATATATATATATGTGTATATATGTATATATATATGTGTATGTATATATGTGTATGTATATGTGTATATATATATATGTATATATATATATATATGTGTATATATATGTATATATATATATATATATATATATATATATATATATATATATATTTGTCTTCCAATTGCTATGCAGATTGTTCTGTTAAATAGCAATGGCCCTTTTTTATCAGCCTTACTGTGTGTGTGTGTGTGTGTGTGTGCGCGCGCGCGTTTTACCTTCTGTTAGTCTGCATTTCCCCCCTGCTGGTTGGCAGAGGATTAAAGAGCAGCCTGCACAAGGTACCACTGTCTGGGAATGGCTGAAGATGGTGGTGATCTTGTAACAGCCTGTGGAGTACAGAGAAAGAGATACATTATGATATTCTTCATTTTATTTCACTGTTTTTATGTGAACCACGGCTGCAAAAAATATCCCGCCAACTGGGACAATAAAGGTAACACTGAACCTTGACTTTAAATCCAAAAAAGGACGAAAATGAGTTGCAAAGTGCAGTCATACCTGTGCATTTGACATCCATGAAGAAGGAGTTGGGACTCTGCACCAGCCTCTTCTTCTTGTGCCTGCTCCTCTCCTTGGCAAGACTGGGGTACAACAGATCCTTGTCCTGCAACAGAGATCAGAGGACAACCTAATTAGAAGAATAGTTAGTGTCGTAATCTTTATTATTCACCCTGCTGACTGTTTGACTGACTTTAACTCCCGCACTATGCCCCCTACTGTGTGGTGAATTAATTGCTACACAGACATGTCCAGACAAGCCTTGCATCATTTCTAAGACCTGATACACCTGTATACTGAACATAACATACAGAATGATTTTAAAACACATTTCCGATGTACACCTAATGTATTCACTGGATAATACATCCTTCTCATCAGGTTTCTATATAATGTTTGTCAGTTATTAGAGTACTTGAGTGGCTTTCTATCAATTACAACTGTTCTAACGTCTCTTAACCAGAAAAAAGAGAAAAAGAAAAAGAGTATCACTTACGCGCATTTTGGATCTAATCACAGGAGTATCGTCCAATGCAAATACAATGTAGTAAGTGAGATTTGAAGCGCGCCTCTCTCAGTCCTTGCAACAGAACTTCGTTTTGTTTTCGTTCTGATGGACGTTTACCATCTGTACCGGAAGAGACCGAGCAGGCGGGGCCTCTGTCTTCAGAGGCGGAGCAACAGATGATACTGGATTAACTGGTCCACGTTGATTATATAATGTTGCTTTAATACTTACTTTTGTAAACAGTAAAAATCAAGAGTCAGAACAGCCATGAATAGAAAGCTATTTGTTATCTAACTAGGGCTGTTTTTTTTTTTATCAAAGAGAAGAGAGGTCCATTTAGGATGCAAGTCAATAGGAAAATGACTACTTCACACTTGATTTATTAGGTAAGTATTTTTGTATTTATTTGTATTTATGTATTTGCACCCTAAAAAAAGACAATTACAAAAAAACAGAAATTAAAGAGAATATTAATTGCGGGAGAGGTTGAAAACCCCATATGAAAAATATATAAAACAAAAAAATAAATCAACAACAACAATGACAGAAAGCAACAAGAAATAACAACATGAAAAGCAATACAAGTGCCATTTTATAGCACATACACAAAAAAGTCAGAAATAAAAACATGGGTGTGTATAAACATAAAATAATTGTATTTTAGTGTATGAGCATGTAATGATCCAATGACAACTAGTAGTGTTGCAGAATATTTTTTTCTGAGGTGAGGTCAAGTGAGAAGTAGTCTCATTTTGTATTGAGATAGATAGGACCGGAGTTCTTTTGCAACCGACATTGACGCCCCCTGTTGGAATTTTTGAAAGAATACATACTTACTTCTGGATTTGCTTCACTGCTCAGACCGGGAGGTTGCTGCCTGATTCTGCTCATACACCATGGCTGTATAAAGAGAACTGGATACAGTGTTGGAGGTGTGTTTCTGCTTATTCCATACTGCATTTCGTGTACTTTGTGCAATGACAATAATGTTGAATCATCATCATCATATATAATATGATGTTATGCCACAGGATTGAGTTCTTAAACCAGTAAGCAAGTTTTTAGCATTTTAGCACCCTGGGGTCTCTCCTCTCAAACTCAATGAGGATTTTAAATGGGTTGGTGGTAAGATGCCTGAAATAAGGTCTGTGGCTAACACAAGCTGAGGAGATGTTTGCATTTGTTTTAACGACATATAGTACGTAAGTAAAATTCCCCAACTTGTGAATTTTGAAGTTTTTATGTGGCCTCGAAAAAATGGCTTAATGAGACTACAGTGGATTTGGGGACAAACTCTCTGGGTCAAACTCTCTGCTCGTTTTTTTCTTTTCTTTTTCTTTTGCAACCAACATGCATGTACAGTCATGCAAAAAAATGATAAGACCACACTTCAATTTATTGAGTGCCTGGTACAACGAAAGGTACATTTGTTTGGACACATATAATGATAACAACAAAAATAGCTAACAAGAGTTTAATTTAAGAGCTGATGTCTATCCATTTTCCATGGTTTTCTTGATAATAATTTTGGTTACTATCAAAAAAAAAGGGAAAATGGCTAGATATCTGCTCTTAAATTAAACTCTTAGGAGCTAGTTTTGTTGTTTTCATTATATTTGTCCAAACAAATATACATTTAGTTGAACCAGGCATTAAAATTAACAAGAAATTGAAGAAAAAGGGTTGTCTCATAATTTTTTTCCATGACTGTATGTATACAAATAATTGGTCTATATAAGTGGGCACCCACACACGACAGCCTGCTTAAGGCCCCCAAAAGGCCAGAGCTGGCCCTGTGTCACTGATGCAGCACCCACCACTACACCAACCCAATGTTGGCTATTTGGTGAACAAACACCCCCAGAAACTTCAATTCATTCAGAACTGTGCTGCACGAACTCTGATGAAAACCTGCAAATACGACCACATCACCCCCATTCTTCAGAACCTACACTGGCTTCCCATAGCCTCAAGAATTCAATACAAGATCGCCCTCATCACCCACCTTTGCATCTACAGCAACGCCCCGCAATACCTCAAAGACCTCCTTACCCCTCACTCATCCACCCGTGACCTCCAGTCCCAAAGTATAAACCTCCTCCATCAGCCCCGCACACGACACCATGGTAGATCGAGCCTTCTGCTCCGCTGCCCCCCACATCTGGAACTCTCTCCCTGAACATCTACGACAACCCCAGTCTGTGGACACTTTTTTTTTTTTTAAAAAGGCCTTAAAAACTTTTTTGTTCAGGCAGGCATTTTTAGGTTGTCCTTATGTTTTTATTATTGTCTCTGCACCTTAATTTCCTCCTTTAGCTGTTTTCTTTAATGTACTTTATTACCTGTGTCTTTTTATCTACTTCTGATTTAAACCTCTGACATCCAGGAGATTTTGATTCCTATTTGTCAACTTCCTATGCATTCATTTCTGTCTCTGTTTAGCATCTTTCAGTCTGTCCTTACATCACATGCATGGCTCCTTTTTCTCCACACAAACTTGTCAGACTTTTCCAAACAAAAGACACATGTGTCTATGGAAATGTACAATTTTTTTTTCACACAAAAACATCAGAAAAAATAATAAATAATAAAACTACAAAACAGTCTATTTGCATGTAAATTAAAAATAGTAGTAATTTTCATTGTAGAAAGAAAATTCTCATTTAAAAAATGGTATAGAAACATAAATGGCACACTGTGAAAACTCCTATGATTGCACTTTCAACTGGCTTTCTCAGCTTGTCTACATATGATATATAAATAAAGTTATTACTGTAAATAAAACATGTGTATTTTCAATAAATAGATGGACTCCAGAGGGTTAATGTGTCTGATTTTTCTCTTAGTCTTTTGTTTATTTTGTTTCTGGTTTCTGTAGCACTTTGAGATTTCTTTATGAAAAGTAAAATAAAATGTATTATTACTAATATTAATATTCTTCTTCTTCTTCTTCTTCTTCTTCTTCTTCTTCTTCTTCTTCTTATTATTATTATTATTATTATTATTATAACATCCATCCCACACGATGCGCTATGAGGGAAGTAATCACTTTGTCTACGGCTAATTAACATATCTTTTATTCCGGGTGACCATACACATCAAATCGCGCAAACCCTCCGTTAGAGCAGCGGACTTCCGGAGCCACGAGGACAGAGCAGAGTGACAGTGGATTTGACCAACAGGCAGCTAGGCAACAGTGACGTCTCTGTCTCCACAGCGGGCGGGATATCCGCATTAGTAAGATAGCTAATAACATGGCGAAGACTTACGATTACTTGTTTAAACTACTTTTAATCGGCGATTCAGGCGTCGGGAAGACCTGTGTGCTATTCAGATTTTCAGAAGATGCCTTCAACTCAACGTTTATCTCCACTATAGGTGGGTAAAAGTCGTATAATTACTATTGTCTTTACCGAAAAGTGGTACAGGAGCAGCCCATCCCGTCATGCTAATTTGTTGCTAACTTTTCTGGCTAGCATTCATCTTGTAGTAGCTAGTCAGGAAGCAGCCCAGCCGGCTTGTTAGGGGGGCTTTTACAGAGCTAACAATGATATTGTAAGCAGAAGCTTTACTAAGGAAAGCCCCAGTGTATATGAGCTGTATGATGGTTACTCCACCAAAGCTGTAACAGGAGATAAATACTAACTATGGCAAGCTGAACTAACAAGCTGTCAGTGAGCGAGTTGGCAGTGTCATTTTTCATTTGTACTTCGCACTCAAGTAGCCAACGTTACAGCAAATATTAGCACGTCAACCACTCTAGAAATCAAACATTACTACTAAAGGAATGCTGAGACAGTTTCAGTGCATATGAAAGATGTGCTTAACTTGAATTATTTGACTTTTGTTTTTCCACAGGTATTGATTTCAAGATCAGAACAATAGAATTAGATGGAAAGAAGATCAAGCTACAGATATGGTAAGATGGTAGCAATAAACAAAATGCTTTCACTTAACAGCCTAACCTACAAATGAGGAAGACAGACTCATGATTGGTGCTAATTAAGCCCAGGCCACTTTGTTAGGGTAATTTAACACAATCTAATACAATAGTCCTCCAATATAAAGGGTTTTGTTGCATACCAGTTATATTGGACTGTTGTGTATCTAATTAACTGACTTCTGTTTCTCATGGGAGCACAGCATAAAGTGAAGTGACTTTAAGTTATGATGGCATCACCAAATCAACCCTTGTGACAATGGGAGCCTGTTAAAATACACACACACACACACACACACACACACACACACACACACACACACATATATATATATATACCTTGGATCTGGTGGAGATCTGGTTCTATTATTTCCAATACTGGAATCTGTATCACACGGTTGTTAAACCAGACACAACTCAGGTTTCCTATCTTTAAAACTTTGTGCCATTTTTGCAGCCTCTCTTGGCAATGCCTTTGGCTTTATGATATTTCTTGTATTTGAAATATACAGAATAAATACCAGCTCTTGGTAAATATAAAAGTTCAGATAACTGTGTCCTCAGATTACAGGTTAAACAACCTTTGTACCATTATATCCTCTGCAAATACTGGTGTATCAAAGGGATATTTGAGGGAACTTGCTTTAAAGCTTAGATGAGAATATCAACATCTGTTTTATTCATGTGCTTTGAAAACAGATGTAGCCTGTGATGTGTTAACTCCACAGAACTAGAAAGGGACTTTGCACTGTTGGCTGATCCAAAACAAAATGGCGATTGTTTATTAGTTGTTATAGTAACAACACACGTCAGTGGTGCTGTAAAGTGTGTTTTCAGATTCTAAGAGAATATCATTTTAACATAATTCCACAGTGACAGCTCTAGCTTTCTATTGCTTTGCCTACACATCCGCTAATTCCGGGAGTTTTCTGAACGACAGAAAAATGTAACTTACTAACTGTAGCTGCAGTCAGTTCGCTCAGTTAAATCTGAGTTTGAACACAAGCAGTAAGATCCACTTGACAGCACACAGACCACAAGACTACCCGGGAAGTGTAGATGTTTACACAGCTAGCACAGGAGCTTAGACTGCGGGGAGAAGGAGGTTTTCAGGCCCAGGACGCGTTGGTGAGGAGTTGTGTGGTATAATGCCTGGACACCAGTTCAGCATCCTTGAATGACATCACAGTAGAGGCAAGGAGTATGTTGACTGATGAAAGAAAAGGAGAGAGTGACCGTGCAAGACGCTGCTGGACAAGAGAAAATCTAGAACTGAAACCGAAACATACACTGTTTTCATACAGTCTATGATTACAGTAAGATAAGATATTTCACATCCACAAATGCATACATGTTATGAATTTGAATCTTTAATACTTGTAGAAGCAAAACATTTGGTTTAAAGTAACTATAACTAATGACAGCTGTGCCCTGGGGCTGCACAATGCAGCTCACAAATCCTGTCCTTGGTGTCTTCAAAGTTGCTGGTCTTGCAGTATTTAACAAAACTCAGCTGATTCTTGGATGTAATTGTGTCTAGTTTGCAGTATAATAACACACAACACTGAAATGAGACAGTTAACAAGTTTATTATGTATTCTTTATTTTAAACTTTTGACAGACAACTGTTTCCCCTTGCTTCTTTCTAGGCTCTTTGTATAATGCACATTGATGAAAATCTAGCTAAGTTTGGCAAAGTAAAAAAAAATGGTTTTCTTTTGTAAATTTAGGGATACAGCAGGACAAGAGAGGTTCAGGACCATCACAACAGCATACTACAGAGGAGCAATGGTAAGTTGCATTATCACCTTAACAACTCATACTATAGCATTTATCATCACTGGAATCTGAATAGGTGACATAACCGTTCTCTCAGGAGTGAGTTCTGCAGCATCAAACCTCTTCAGAAACACACCCAGCATTGTTGTTATTGTTGGTAATTTTGAAAACACACCTTTTGAGGTGCACTCAGAGTGCATTGTTATTGCATTTTTTAGCCTCTCCTTTAGTTCAAGTTTAACTGGATGCCTATGTTTGGCTTGCTTTCCCTTGAGGCTGCAATATCATGTCATTTATCACTAATAAGAGTTGACATGTACAGCAAAAAAATCACATTATACAACTTTTTAAAGTCTGTCTCTGTGGACTGAGAATAATTGATACAGGATGATTTCTTTGTTGTCTGGCTGCTCAATTGTTTTGTCTTTTCCTCCCCAGGGCATTATGTTAGTGTATGACATTACCAATGAGAAGTCCTTTGACAACATCAAGAACTGGATACGGAATATAGAAGAGGTAAATGTTTTTCATTAGTAAATATTGTGACTAGATTTGTGTGTTCATGTGTTTGCACACATCTGTATGTACAAAAAGTGATATCCATTTGTTATGTATGCATGTTTGGTTGTGTTTTATTTTGTCATTGATTTATGCAAAGAGCTAAAGGATGTGCATACATCTAATGCATTCCATTACTTATCATTGTCCTGTCTGTTCACTTTGTCTTCCACAGCATGCCTCAGCAGATGTGGAGAGGATGGTCCTTGGGAACAAATGTGACGTCAATGACAAGCGACAGGTGTCCAAAGACAGAGGAGAGAAGGTGGGATGATAAAATTGCCAAATTAATGCAGAAACGCAGAAACCTTGCTCTCTTACATATATATGCATTCATTATCTTGGCTTGTTGTGTCTAAAACTGACACCCATTCTGTCTCTTTCTCTCCTGTTATCAGCTGGCGCTAGAGTACGGTATCAAGTTCATGGAGACCAGTGCAAAGGCGAACATCAATGTTGAGAATGTGAGTTCACACCTTTTCTGCGATTTTTCATTTACAGCTGAAAGTATTGTCATAAAGAGTTTGGCCATTGAACTTCATCTGAAAAGTTAAATGGCACCGTTTTCATACTAACTTATCATTAATGCCTGATAGTCCTCCTGGAACGCAAAGTACTTCCATACACGACTGATTTGTAGTGCACTGTTTGTTATCAACAACGTGTTGTTCTACCGTGTCGTTAGATGTTCTTCATCATTTGGCATTTAATGGATGAGTCGAACATTTGCAGGCACATTTGTACATATGTTGCCGCTGACAAGTCCGGAAGAGTTGCATCACCAGAATGAGTACTGCTGAAGCATCAGTTTTCTTGTCATCCCTAATATAGAGATCACAGTGGTTGCAGACGAGGCAGCCAGAATAATAAAGTAGGAACTCAAAAGCGGAACTATAATCAGCCTGTCCACATATGATTAGTGTCTTATGTTATACTAAGCCATTAAATGAGATGCATAATACAATGCAATCTGCTCACCGCAAACTGATGAGTGTGCGCATATCATATTCATTATTTGCCTCCTGTATACAATTATTGATGACCAACCCCATGTGTAGACCGCAAAAAGGATCTCACATAAAGCTGCTCCTCACAATCCCATAGGCTCAGATAAAGTCTGAGAAAGGAAAAAGAAAACTTGCCTTTTGTACCACCTTTCAAAACATGTTGCACATTTAGATAAGGATTATGCTGCGATAAAGGACAAAATATGCCACCAGAAACAATAAAATCAAAGAACAAGGTGATAAGAACATAAAGATAATATGATTTTTAAAAAATGGTTACGCCTATGATATGCAGCCCGAACAGTGGCCTGCACGGAGGTGATGCAGACAGCTGCATAGATTAAAATGAGAATATATCTGTTGCAGGAGACTTGCAAGTAAAAAGCACATCTGATGTGCTTGTAGTGTAGACACAGCAGCATAAGGTTTTCTTGCTTTAATTTACCCACAATCTTCCTTTTCCAAAACCATTGCTTCCACTCCGAGTACTATCATTAATGTGGTTTAATGTAATATAATTGTAATTATTAAATATTCACCTTTTTTGTCTGCAGGCCTTCATGACCCTTGCCAGAGACATTAAAGCAAAGATGGACAAGAAGCTGGTAAGAATTTAAAAGAGTGGAAACATAGACAGGCTGTTACAGTTTGTGGTATCTGTGTTGTGTTGCATCATGTGCTGGTGTTTTTTTTTTTTGCTGTTCTTTTATTTTAATGTGCTTTCTCATCTGTTTAGGAGGGCAATAACCCACAGGGCAGCAGTCAAGGAGTAAAGATTACAGAACAACCCAAGAAGAGCAGTTTCTTCCGCTGCACGCTCCTGTGAGGAGACGGGAGTCTCGGCATCCACCATCGCCTTAACTGTGTCCCCCACTGGACAGAACTGGACAGAGCACACTCTGAGTTTTCTTCACTTCTCTTCCTGCTTCTCTTTATCTCTGTTCGGAAAGTTTATCGCACTCTTGGTTCCCTCGACAACTGTGAATCTAACTACTGTGGCCTCTGTTAGATGCTAACTCTTTTTTTTTTTTTTATGGTTGCTCATTAGATTCCAACTTAAACCCTTTAGATTTTATTGACTTTTAAAGACTGCCTCCTCGTGAGACAATAGAGACGATCAAACCTGTCTGATTCCTAGATTTCACCTCTTGTTGGTGTCACTTGGTGAGGTCCTAATTATTCGATTCTTATCACTAAAAGTAGCCTAAACTATACTTCCACGAAAGGCTTTCTGGTCCAATGGGCTTCCTAATTTTGAATATACTCCATATGTTGAATAATGTGATATAGTTATCCACGGGGATGAGAGTACAGGCCACATTTGTGTACTGACTGGTTGGCTTAGACTTTTATATATCCACATTAGGTAAAGGCAACATGTAAATATATATCACTGATTATGAGTCACCATTTGAAAGGGTAGTGCCAGCGCATTTTACTCATCATATCAACATTGGGGTTAACATGTCCATCTTTTCTACTGGTGTCTTTCTTTATTTCTTAGGCTGAAACATTCCTCTTGTGAACACTTTAATGTGCAATGTAATGTGTATGTGGCCCAGATTTTCTTAAGTATTCACACAGTTGCAGTAAGACTGGGTTCTTGGCAAATTATACTTGTTTTAAGGGCACACCGATTCCTTTTGTAGTTGCTTGTCTTATCATTTTAGGTATTGCAATTTCTATGGTTAAGATGAGAGGTGATTGGTGGGAGGTAGATGTTTTTTTGATGCACTTGTGCTGGTCGACGAGCAATACCTAACTTTGACACCTGGAGGCAATACAGTTCCACAGTGGTGGGACAGAAGGAATCACAGCAATGTTGTTTATGCATTCATACGTCTTCTTGTTGTTAGTTCCAATGGGGGAACATGTACACAGCCGTTTTCTGGGCCTTGGATGGGAGCTGTGCTGTAGCAGTATTTATGGAGTTAAACAAAACATAGCACCAAAATGACAAAGTGCCCTTTTATGTTCTTATTGATTATTATGCACTTTTCCTTTTGTTCTTTCTGTAAAAAACGTTCTTAACATGTGTTGACTGTGTTTAACTGAAAAGCAAAGAATATTCATGCACAAGTTTTCCATGTACCCTATCTGGGCTTCCTAAAGACATCTGAGCACTGAAACCTTGTCTTTTAAGTTCGTATAATGAAAATATACAGCAGGCCTTTGATTTAGAGATGTTTTCCCCCAGTACAACATTCCAATTAATTGATATTTCTCTTTTTCCAGCTTTTTATGCATTCCCATTCCCATTGATGCTTTTGGAACCCCAGATGCACCCATCCCTCACCCACCTAGTCTCTCTCTTGTTCCCCCCCTCTCTCCAGTTACCCCATGTCTTGTTTTGGCCCAGTATTATGGCCATCTGAACTATGCATTCTGGGTGCGTAGAAAACCTCAAAAAGCTTTGCACATTTGACTTGACAAGCTTTATTTGAGATTAGAAATGTGCAAAGGATTCTTGCTGTTTTATTTTCTGCTGTCACTCCAAATTCTATTGTATTTGTTCGAGCTGTTCAGACGTAAGAATAGGAAATTTATTGAAAACTGACAAAAATCCCCTCTGACGTTTCACAGCGAGAGGAAATTATTTCTAGCAGTGGTGAGTCATTTAATTGAATCTGTAACTGCGTCGGTGTTAACCTGTGGATTTATATCGTTAACATGGTTGGACTTTTGGCACAATTTTGGTTGAACTGGCTCTTAGATTAGGTCAAATCATGACTTGAATTTGAATTCAATCTGTAAAATGAGCTTAATTCTTTTGATTCTCCCCAACTATGAATTTGTCAGGTCTCTGTTGACATATCTTCAGCATTCCCTAACTAAATTTGGATTTCGTTGCTGATTGATGTATTTCATGGGGAATCAACTAAATAATTCAGCAATTGTAAATAAGATCTACAATGATTGTACTGAAGGTTCATAAATCTTATTGATCTACACGTTTTGTAGATATGTTTTGATGATTTATTAAAAATGAGATTCTTAAAAAATATGTTTCGTCAACTTATCTTTCTTTTTTTGGAAAATCATAGACAATGTGAAACAATATGAAGGTTGGTTTGCTTGTTATGTTTGCATACTGTCAATATGCCCGTTTTTAACTTCAGGGACCTACAGTTACCTATAGCTTTCTTCTAGGGCAGGACTTGTGTGCCTTTTGATTTTTTTTTTCTTGTCAGTATGACCAACAAATGAGGCAAAAGGCTAAATGTTATGCTTGAAGCTGCAGAAGAGTATGTTAGGTATTCTTGAGATGTAATATGGTAGTAAGACCCGACCTTTTTCTTAGACCAATCATGTGGGAAGAAAACTTTCCAGATTGATTCTGTTCCTGAAGTTGCTCTACAGAATGATAGTTTGTTTAAAAACAGTGTAACCGACAGTAATGGCTCCTAAAGCCATGAATTAAAGTGTTAACGTAGTTTTACAACAGCAGATGAAAGTCATGGAAGCTTTTGGACATTATGTAACCAGCATTAACATGTCATGAAATCAAAGTAATGAAGTTGAAGCAGTCCTCAGGCCAAGTAGAACGATTGCTTAATATAGTTAGGTCATTGTATGAAGAAAAGTGCTTTAATGTATAGTGTTATACATTTGGAATAGAATTAAGGGAACTTTATGTTTAAAAAGAAAAAGGTTAAGAACCAGTTAGTTACATCATTTCACTTCAGTTATCGATGATAGCTACTGCCAAACCCAGTGACAGGGAACAAGCATAGTGTAAAAAGGTGCTTTTGATGTATACAAATTCAGTTTCCACATGGAATTAATCCAAAATGCATTTCATGTCTCTCACAGTAAGCAGAATGAAAGGGCAGAACACTGGCAGTTGTCCATTACATTTGCAGGAACTGACTGACGCATGACAGTATCCCGGCAATTCTAGCCAAATATTCCCGGGACTTTCCCGCCGTACCCTCGCTGAAAATCCCAAGATATCAATTTTTAACCAGTGTCGATCAATAAATTGTTTATTCAAAGCTAACACCTGAATTTGTATCATGGGTGTAACTTACAGTCTTACATTAAGGCTTGCCTGAAGCTCTCCGATAAGCTGCAGCCATAGTGCCACACTAAAAAAAAGAGTCTGTTTAAGCAACAATCTCAGACAGTCTAAATGTTGAGTACAGGAAGAACCATTTCTAAGTTACCATAGAAGATGTCCCATGGCTTCAGCCAGAGAGAAGAGAGAATGCAAAGTAAAATGCCTATATCTGACTTCAGCTGACACAAACAACCAACCAACCAACCAACCAACCAGCCAGCCTTCCTTCCTTCCACAGTGGTGTAAAACATCCAGTGAATCATTTTAACTTGTTCTGACAGCCAATCACACCTCTCTCTTCCTAAAGGGTTGATTGGAAACAGGTGTAGGTATGGGGCTGCGTGGGTTCTCTCCAGGTCCTCCAGCTTCCTCCCACAGTCTAAAAACATGCAGCTTAGGTTTAATCGGTGCTCTGAACTGCCCTCTAAATGAGAGCATGAATGGTTGTCTGTCTCCATGTGTTTGCCTGTGATAGTTTGGTGTCCGGCAATGACCGAAGAGGACAGGACTAAAGCCTGAAAATAGTTGAAAATGTTCAATTTAACCTTATTGTATTTAACACACTGGAGGCTTTCTTATATAGTCATCTGTGTAGGACAGACTCTCATAGAATCCAAATATACTGTCACATTTATAAATAACTGACCACATAAAGGATAATAATTTGTTAGCCACAGTATATATGACATTGGGGTTTTTTTTTAGAATTTGGCTACATTATACTGTGGTTGTGACAGCTACTTACAGTAATGTGGGTTTTGCCTCCGCCCCCAGACAGGTGTAGTCAGGTGAGTTAGATCTGCTGTCTCATTTTATCACGGAGCTGCGAGACAAGGTGAGTTACCTTTGCTGTGAGTAATTTTGAATTTACCAAATAAGTTTAGTGTTCGAACTCCAAATGTAAGCTGTTTTTTTTTAATAAACCAAATCCAGTAAAACTATTAGTAGTATAAAGTAGTACAATGTCCTGTCTAAGATACACTTTGTATTGTAAATTGTATTTAAAATGATGGTTTAAAAAAGTTCATTTTACTGGGTTTTTCTCCATCATGTTCTATTCAGTGACATGTTATAATTGAAAGAGGAAGAATGAACATGAAAAAGGGTGAAAGATGATCAAATCATTGGCATTTGAATGTATAATCTGCTTGTTACTCATTTTAATTTAACCCAGTAATCTTTGTTAACTGACGGCTCATATCTGTAACAGGTTTGTATTGTACTCTATGCACACGTTTTACCTTACCTTACCTTTTACCTTACCTTTTACCTTTATTTATGGACTCAATGAGCTGTAAATGATGCATTTACAGGTCTTCTCCGATAGACTCAACAGAGAATTAAATGAGCTGTTTCCCGGGATCATGGAGTCGAGTCAGTCATCACAAGCACAGCGTGAAGCTTTCATCTGGTTCACAGAGTCACAGCTCCGATTAGTGATCAGGAACGGCATCGTCCCAGAATGGTTTCATGGGATCATTTCAAGGAAGTAAGTTCTCAAATTCTATCACTGTCTGCCATCAGAAGCAGTAAACAGCAGACAGGGAGGAATGTGGAGAGCCATGTTTAAAACTTTTACATGACAAAGATAACAGTGTTGTGTTGCAGCATGCAGGGACTGTTTATAGTGGATTTCTCAAGTATACAACTGCTTTTGTAGTTATATATCTCTTTAGAATGTATCATATTTTTTTACTCGGCTGTATAGACAGTATAATGTCAGGTTAAAGAGAATGAAAGTAAAACTCTTCATGCAACTTCTTTCTGTGCTCAACATAACCAAAGTAAGGCATGAAATACAGCTACAATATAGGAGCAAAGAATAGATACTCGTAAAGAGGGAAACATCTTGAATCTCCAAAATGTCACATTTTCAGGAAGTAATATAAACTTTTCAGGAAGTTCTTTGCAACCATGTAAATATAAAGGTTACCAATTATGCTCAACCCCCATATACTCTAACCACGTCCTTCTGTATGTGATATGAAAACAGCAAAACCACAAAAACTTGAGTAAAAAGTATTGGTGTGACAACAGAAATATCCTACATTTTTCATCGATTTTTCTAAATAGCAAGCAAACTATAGACCTGTACAGTACAAGGACAAAACACTGGTTATTCACAATCATGTATGATGAACATTAGTCACAGTGTAGTAACTCATTGAATAGTGGACTTTACCCTTATAATACTTTACCAGATTTCCACCTATAAGAAAATTGTTCCCTCCTCCACACCCAGTGCACACTGTCACAACTTTATGATGGATTATATTTGCTGTGGGGTGACATAATGCGCTGTATTTATTTGATTGTTCTTTTTCACTGAGTCCATGCATGGTCAGAACATTTTGTTTTCTGTCTTAATTTCTTAAGATGACACATTTACAGCGTGGTGGACCACATGTAACTCCACCTTATAAAATGATTAAATCATTAACAGATCAACAAAAGGTTTTATTCATGGTCATTTGTGCAGAATGGCTGAGGAACTTTTGATGCCCAAGCCTCCTGGCTACTTCCTCATCAGAGTCAGTGAGACCAGGATTGGCTACACTCTCTCATACCGGTGAGTGTTTTTCAGGATTAAAGGGGATTCATTTCACAGTTTGCACTCACACACAACAGGTGCATCTCAATAAATTAGAATATAATGGAAATGTCCATTTCCAGTAGTTCAGGTCAAATATCCCCAACCAAGTATTGAGTCATATAGATGGACATACTTTTTAGAGAAATTTCCATATTAAACATGTTTTTTAAAATTGGTCTTTTGTAATAATATTTTTTTGAGACACTGAATTTTAGGTCTTCAATAAATGTAAGCCATAATCATTATAATTAGAATAAATTAAATAAATTTAGACATGAAATGTTTCATTCTGTGAGTAATGGATCTATATAATGTGTTGTTTCCACTTTTTAAATTAAACTACTGACATAAGTAAACTTTTCTATGATATTCTAATATATTGAGATGCACCTGTATGTTCAGACAGTTCAAAGTCCTGCTCTATTCACTCTTCTTGACATGTTTTTCTTTCTACCTCTTTGACCCTCAGTGCTGGGGACCGCTGCAGACATTTTATGATCAATGTGTTGGATGACGGTCATTACATCGTAGTTGGGGAGAACAGGCGCCACCGGTCTCTGCAGGACCTGGTGGACTTTCATCGTAGGACTCCCATCATGCCGTTCAGTGAGGTGCTCACTGTCGCTTGTGGGCAGGTGAGGAAATGTTTTATTATTTAAATTGAACAGTCATTCAATTAATTATAGATTTGTGCAGTTTTTAGGTCATTGTAGTCATTGTGCTCATTAGGAGAAATTAGCCCAATTCAACAGTTATTTTCAATAATGCATCTGGGCTGCATATTTGTTGTTAATCATTAAGAGTAAAACCGAGTGACCTTTCCAAAACCCCATAACACCAATATTTGCTTATTTGTTTGCATGCGTGCAACATGAAAAAAAGAAACCAACCACAACTTGTTCTGTTTCTCTCCCTCTCTCTGATATCTGATATCACGGAAGACCTCGAATGACAACACTGACTATGCAGAGCTGCTGTTTCCCAATAGACATCCAAACACTAACACACGTTTGCAACCAAATAACTGCCTGCATCCCAGCGTAAGTCACCCAACATCACAACAGGATGTCCCACCTGCCCTTCCTCATCGACGAAATAAACCGAGGAGCTCCCCTGTCCTGTCTCCAAACAGACTGTACCCTGCTCTGGAAGAAGAATTTCCAACTGTCGTCACCCCAACGGTAATGAAAATCTTAGATATCTAATGTGGTCAAATTAATGTGCTTTGAAAGACATTTCAAAGTTTTTTTGTTGTTGTTGGAAGCAGCTTTCTTAGCCAACTGAAGCCTGGTGGCTGAAACATGCCACCTACAGCACTTGTCACTCGATGTGGCCACATCCTTAATTATGCAAAACTTAAGGCTAAATTAAATAGATGAATTTATAAAATTTCACCCTTTTGATGCGATATTAGTTGAAATTTGCTACTGAGACCAAACCAGGCTGCAACATGTTTATTTCTGCTGTAAAGTCAGGCATTTTAACATTGCATGTTGTTGTTGTTTGTTCTTTTCTCCGTTTATGTTGTTGCTTTTTTCACTCACACTCACGCGGGAAAATTAATTTTGTGCACAAATCGGAATTTAGCATCAGCGATCAACATCTGATGACAGATGTAGAGGCAGTTAATTCAGTCCCATTTGGACTATTAAACTTCAGTGCAGCTTATTTAATAATGATGACTTAATATTTTGGAGATACTTGAGATTTGAAACCATGTTTCATAGTGACTTTAACTTTAAAATTGAAGGCTTTTATTTTCTAACAAGTTCTGTGCTTTATGCTTCATGTTCATGATCTCCAGCCTGCAACCAGAAAGAGATATGCAGCCGACAGCCTTCCAGTCCCGCCTCCTGAGGTCCCTGCTCGGAGCTCTCTCCCTCCACTGAAGCAAAACCAGACTTGTATCAGAACAGCCTCTGCACCTGAGAGTCCCCACACACCTACAGCCTCTGAACACCAGTCTGTGAAGAACCAGGAAGCAAAGCCTTCTGTTGTCTCCAACCTGATTAACCTCAAGAAGAAATTCGTAAAGAAGAGGAGCCCGTCGCAGGAGTACATGTATGCAGAGATTAATATGGAGGCGACTGAAAGCAGTGGAAATGCTGAGAATGAGTACCAGGAGATCGCAGCAGGGCCTCTGAGCTGCACTGCCCCACCACTTTCCTACACTTGTGATGTGAGACTGACTGATGAAGAGTTACCTCACGAGTACCGTCCACCCCCACCTTTTGCTCCAGGCTACTGATAAAAAAACGGCTTCCTCAGAAAAAACAATGTGAAACAGAATCCAACATTAAGTGGGTGCAGGTGCAGGACAAAAGCATAATACAAAGAAAATAGAAGAATATTCAGACCTTATAAAAGTTTAATAATGCACTGTTTCCACTTTCAATTTCTGTGTTTACATGAGTATTTGCCTGACAAACACCTTAAGGTCCAAAAGTTGCATCATTATGGCGTTATTTTGTCATTTGGGGAAATACTCTTATTCACTTTCTTTCATTTAACTCAAGGTTCAGAAACCATTACTAACAAAAGAACCATTGTAGGCCAAAAAAAGAGAAACATTATTTAAATGGAGCTGCAAACCTGATATTGAGCCTTAGAATGAAGATAAAACAGCATACTAATTTGAAATAAGCCTAGCTATAGGTCTACTAATAGGTCATTATGAGCATTTATTAATATTCGTCAGAATGCAGCAAGGACCAAAGTGCAGATGGACAAGAAGGAATATCTCAGGAGATTTGGAATCGAAAGCTAACATTTAAAATATATTTCTTAATTGCCGTATATTAGCTACACATTTTTTACAATTGAAGAATACAAATTGCTTTGGGCCTACACCAATGAAATGAACATGTAAAGAAATGTCATATAACCTGCTGCAGGTGGCCTGAAGAGCCGCGGGTTGCCTAACTCTGATTTAACTCATAGCAAGGAGAACGCAAATGTAGCCTATAGTATAAACTGTGCAAACTACTTATTTTCATTTTAAATAACTGAACCACAGCTGCCTTTAATTGTGTTGTTTGGGACTCAGCTGACTAAAGCATTTGCTCTTCTTTTGCAAAGTGAAGATTATAAAAGTGTAAAATAGATTCAGCTGCTGCTTACATGTGACTGCAATTAGTGCCACTGACTTGTAAATGTTCTATTTGTATTTATTTGTAAGGCAATACAGAAACACTGTTGCATTTTTTCATGTTACATAAAATCTATAAATCTATTGAAGCAAAAAAATATTCATATATATATACAGTATATGTGTATCTGGCTGGAGCTCTTCCCTTGCTTTCAAATTCAGGTGAATAAGATATGAAAGGACAGCAGGAGGAAGTTTGATGTGATATGTATGTAAATCAGGAATTACATGGTTTATGTCAGCTGCTTTGAATACAGGAGACAATGTAGCATCAGGTGCAGGTCTGTTATCGGAAGCATAAAAGGGAAGCTGGGAGAAAATGTGGAGGCTGGTCAAACTTGTTGCACAGGTAGAAACATACAGGTGAGTTCATTCACCTTTGCATGGCGTCTGAACAAGTCAGGGGTAAACACATTTTTACTGCAAATGGCTCTGCAACAAGATAATATATTTGCATAAAGCATCTCATTTCTGTTACATGACTGAGCAAATAAACCACTTTTAACCTTTCAGTATCTATTCATTTCTGAAACTATTTCAGCTGCGGTTCTTTGTTTAATGTTATTCTAAATTCTGTCTGCAGTGTAAAACAAGAGCAAAGTATATGAATAATGTGATTTTATTGTCCCGTACTGGAAATTTACTTAATTTCTGTTTCTGCTCTACCTTTATAATAATAATTGATAGGATATATATAAAGTGCTTTTCTTAATACTCAAAGACCCTTCTACATGAAATGCAACAACAGAGTACAAAAACAAAATTTAGAGGTTCAGATTTGGAGAGGCAGTGTGAGTCAGGTAGAGCAGGCTTTCTTGTAAAGGTTTTGAGCAGTGGTGGAAGAAGTGTTCAGATCCCTTTACTTAAGAAATACCACACACAGAATCACTCCAATACAAGCAAAAGTCCTGCATTCATAACTAACTTAAAAGTAAAATAGTATCAGGATCAAAATAATAATATTCAAAAGTAAAGGTACTCATTACGTAGAATGACCCCACTCAGATTGTTTGATGTATTCCAAATAAATAATTGTATTATTGTTTTTCGATGCATTTATGTAAGCAACATTTTTATATTTGTCCAGGTAGGGCTAATTTGACCTACCTGATATACTTGTACAGTATGTGGTTGAATTTATTAACATGCTTAATCATTTTAACCCTATAAAGCCAAGTGTATCATATTAGATACAGTAATTTTTGAGACCTCTACATCATCAAAAACCTGATGTATACATGTGTTGAAGATAAACAAACTGAGCAACAAATTGCACAAAAATACCGGATGTAGCAAAAATGATATGCAGGTTCCACGAGTGGATCAGTTATTGCTGCATTAAAAAAACTTCATATCAGCAGATGTATGATGTTGTGTTATATGGAAAAAATATGTATTTTGCATGTTTGAGGAAAAAGGAAAAGTTAAAAATGTTGTTTGATGTTTTTGTTAGTTCAAGAAAAACAAACTGTGAGCAACAAATTGCACAAAAAGACCTGATGTATCAAATATGATACAAATTAGAATTCATATATGCAATTGATTTATTTTTTAAAATTCGTCAGCAAGTTAATAAGCACTCGGTTTTAAAAAAAATTGAATTTTCTGGCAATTATTTCATGGTTCAGGCTTTATAGGGTTAAATGTATTGTATTTTTTCATGTTAAATCTCGACTTAAAAAGTAACTAAAGCTGGCAGCTAAATGTAGTGAAGTAAAAAAGTATGATATTTGTCCGTAAAATTTAGTGAAGTAGAAGTATAAATTAGGCTAACATATGAGTAAACATGCTTAGTTACATTCCACCAGTGGTTTTGAGTTGATTTTTAAAGTGGAGTGAGTCTGAGTTGCGGATGTTTGGAGGGAACAACTCTCCTCTTCTTCCTCCTTTGCTTCACTTCTCACTCATATTGTTGATGTTGTCTGTGGTGTCTCTCAGCGGTGGGATGCATGCTGTGTCATGTAATCGACTTGGGTTTTAATTGTGTCACATGGCAATAGCTTTTCAGTCTCATTTTACAATAAATGTTCTGATAAAGTCCCAAAATATTTAAAGAATGTTATGACTTGCTTATTATTTTGTATAATTTGATTTATCCTTTAGTCAGTTTTGACCACATAAAAAGGGTTGATGAACAGTTCAGAGCTCTCTGTGTTAAATCAAGAAAAACCACTTGTGTCATTATAGATCACCATCTAGTGGCAGTAAACCACATCAGATGCTCAAAGACTAAAGTGGGGCATTCAGATCATTTTTTTAATACCACAATATGAAAGCATGCAATTTCAAGTCGTCAAGTCTTTTTTTCTACTAAAGGTCATGTTTGTTGTGAATTTCATACTATAAAAATATTTTCTTTTAAAATATTATATATATATATATATATACACCACCACCACATATTGCATTTAAATATATTAGTCAAGTCAAGTCAAGTCAGATTTATTTATATAGCGCATTTACAGATGGCTGAGCCGTACCAAAGTGCTTCACATAAAAGTGCAAGAAAGTGCAATAAAATACAGAATTGACAAAATTGACAAAGGTAACAAAGAAAACAAAAACAAAACAAAATTTTATTTAAACAGAATCATCTCTTTAAACAGAATCATCTCTGATATTTTACTTCAATAGAAGAACAAATAGGCTAATAGTCCCATAGCTGCCAGGAAAAAAATAAAGAAATAAACAGATAAATAATAATTTAAGAATTATAAAAAGAACACACTCTATGATTATATGATCATGATTATGATTAAATGAACATGTTTGCGACAGAATCACAAGAAACTGACTCCATATTATAACTATGAATGTTTAACTATTTTGATTGTTTTTTCTTTTTCCTGATGGTAATTGGCCTCCATACAAACTAAATGTATAATTAGGAAAATAAAGAGAGTGAAGCCAAACAAACAAACAAACAAGCAAAGAAACCTGCTGCATAGGTTCTACAATGTCATTTAGCAGGTGTCCTTTTCTTGTTTTATATATGCAATGGCAGATATTAGGGATTTAAATTTTAAAGTACAATATTAAATATTTTAAAGTACAAACAGTAACATAATTACATAAACAGAAATCTATCATTTTATGAGAAGACATGTCCAGATTTTGGCCAAAGGTTTCGAAATAGGATAGGGGAACGAAATACATAAATAGCAATCGTGGAGATTTTTTTTAAAGAGCATATTTCAATAGGGGAGGAGCATATTTCAGAACTTAAAAGTACAAATGTTTTTTTCTCTTTTCCTGATAAGTAGCCAGCGCGTTTCGTGTGTGGTGATATCTCTCAGGATAATTTGATAAGTAGAGGGTGGACAATGAAGGATCACAAAGGAGGTCACTTTCTGCCAGTTCCTTTTAAGGAAAACACCCAGCCTGGTCTCGGGACACAAACAATCCCTTGGAGAGTTTGATTTGTAACGCATTTCTGTACAGAGTCTGAGGGCGACGGCCAAACGTTAGACACCGCCCTCCCCGGATACTCCGTGCTACAAAACGCGCGGAGCTAATAAGCCGGGGGGCGAGGTGACGTCATCGGGGAAGCAGTTGGTTTCCAGCAAGGATCAGCCTGCTGCTACTCATGTAGGGAAGTGTCCCACTGTCCAGACTCTTTTACTTGACTTCAACAACAATAGTTGTTGCACGTTTCTACACTTGTTTTTTTCCTCGAAACTTCGTAGCGACACAATGTCTTTCGTCCCGGGACAGCCGGTGACCGCTGTTGTGGTAAGTTTGGGAGGGGGGCTGTGTCCATTCAACGGCACTCTATTGTTCGGCTTCAGGTCCAGATCAGTAGAAAACTCTGAATTAACTAATATTAGCTCGTCCCCACGCGCTCACTAACGTTAGCTGACTGTGTTTACGGTAACATAACTGTCTTTGTTTAGCTGAATTGCTACACGGCAAAGCTAAGTGGACAAACCAACCGCCCCTAAAGTTAGGGTGCACCTTGTATTCTGATGTTTACGGTAAATGCACTGAAAGCGCGAGCTGACATTAAGGGTTACACACTTTATTCTGATAGTTTCTCACTTTACAAAGAAGCGTGTAACAGTATGAAAGTATTATCAAAAGGGAGGCTATGAAATCTAGCTACTGCTATCACCCAATATATAATAATAATAATAATATATAACGCATTTCCTTTTATTATCAAACCGCTTATCTGAACAGCTCACTACACCTATGGGCGTCACCATCAATGTGGTTCAGTCATCCTGGTAATGTACTCCAAGAGTAATATAATCTAATTAATAACAATATATCAGCCAATTTTTCTTATTCTTTGCTTTTTTGTCTGACATTCTTCAACAAGTATCCCTTACATTCAGTTGTCAAAAGAGTTGTGACCAAGATATATACACTAAACGGGACACTTTACAGTTGAAACATAAACTCATCAGGACATTCTGGTTAAAAATGTAAAAATTAATCTAAAAACTCTCAATGACCCCAAACATATTTTGTAACATTTCTGACAGCAGTTTCTTGTTATTTGTTGGCTGACATGTACACAACTACTAACGTACTACTAAAAGGCTAATGCCAGTCAAAATTTTGGCCTTCCCAGTGTATTGATTGGGGTATAATATAGATTTCCATTAAAACAGGATTTTCTAAAATCTGCCTCTCAGTCCTCATATAGAATTGTGTCTATTTGTATACATGTAGTGTCCTATTTAAAATTTGACTACAATTTTGGGGGAAGAAAGTGAAGGTCTACCAGTCAGGCTTATAAACATCTTTTATTTTCCATTGGAAAATGTTTAGTAATGCTCACAAGTCCTGACTGAGTATTAAGAAAGTCCATGACATCCTCAGACTTCATTATATCAGCCACACCACTCAGTGAATGTCTGGTTATTCATCACCACGCACACAGGCAGCCTTTGTGTCGGGGAGTGCTGTGAGGAGTGCTACTGTCAGAGTCATCTATCTGTCTGGTTAGTGAGCCTGCAGCTGCTTGTCAGTGTCAAGAGCAGGGATGGACTAAAAAAGTCTCTGTTCCAGTGTGGACTTCAATCACTAGGGAACAACCTCTGAAATCCACCATTTGTCATGCTTTGAAATTGGCTGTGTTGGATATTTCATTGTCTCACTGGATTGTAACTTTTTCACAGTATTTTCAAAACTGTTGCTCTTCAATATTTTTTACAAACATGACAAAAAACATCATAATCCGTAACTGCTTATCCTAATTAGTGTCACCAAATGTCAGCCAATCCCAACTGACATTGGAAAGAAATTGTGTGTAAGGGTGTATAAATTGGAATTAATCAGATTTTTTGTCTAACAGCAACGCATTGAGATCCAGAAGTTGCGGCAGGGGGATTGTCTGATCCTGGGCTTCAGCATTGGAGGAGGGATCGACCAGGACCCTGGACAGAACCCCTTCTCTGATGACAAGACTGACAAAGTAAGTGTGTGTGTGTCCATCAGCTCTTGATGTACTGTAGTTGTATGCAGTGAATGGTACAGCCAGAGCTTGCTGATAGCGACAAAATAAGAATTTCTTTATTTATTATTTATAATATATTCATTATTATTGACCATTTTGTCAGTCTCCCTCCACTCAAAAATGTGTTTTTCTTACATTTATGTTACCTTAAATATCTGACCATGACTACACTGACTTTTTTCTGTTTGCCAAGAGAGGTGTTGTCACATTCCTCTACTGGAAGGGGCAATGTCTCACTACTTTTCTACAATCTGGGATTAAAAACAGACATCTGGTAGGGTGGATTTGGCATGTCACTTCGAAAGCCAATCAAAATATGTAAAAGAAACCTGAAACCTCCAGTTCAGTGCAGAGCAGACGTGTCAGTACAGACATGCATCTTTGGATTGCATGTTTCACAGCCACTAATGCTTTGACAACCACTAAGCCATAAGCCAACAAACAACATAAAAAAATAAAATATGAAAACTCTTATCATAGCTGTATGTTAGCTATTCACCGATTAACCTAACGTGAGCAATGTTGGTGGGTTGGGTGTGAAACCAAATCCAGAATTTCTACATGAGACAGGAAGCATAGATGTGCTATGTGCTGTGTTTTCAATTTTTTTGGGTGTTAGTTTTTTATGTGGGAAATCCATGTAAAACTAAATCATAGCATAGAGAACTTTTAGATACTTCAAAATGTCTCTGAAGGAGAACTAAGTGTAATTATTTTTACCCAAACAAAATCCAGTTTAATACATTTTTGTTCTCTATTGTTGGGGGTTTAAAATACAAAAGAGACAATCCATAAAAACAGTAACAAACTAATAAATTGTATTAGTAAAATGCTGCCCACTCCAACATAAATGATAAAGTGCAGGAAAGGATTGCATCTGTTGTACTTTTTTAGGGTTAGGCAGTGAAGTTGACTCTGTGGTGTGACTTTTCAGGTTTTCCTTGAATTTCAGGATATTTTTTGATACATAAATCTACCAATTGATTTCCAATGTGATACAACTCCAGATCTGATTTGTCTTCTGTTCCTGATCACATTCTGATCTGCTGAAGCACAGTGATACTGAAGTAGAACTCTGGGGAGTCATAAAAGAGGGACAAGCCTGAACACATAACCTGCAGCCTCTGGTGGGAATGAACCAGACCCACCTAAGTGATGTCATAGAAAGGAAAGTTGTGTCCTTACCTGCTGACAGTGTGAGCTGGAGAGATGGAAATGTGCCAACAGATGCCGGGCACAGATAACCTTGTTACAGAGGAATAATATATTGTCCTTTGACCTTTCAGGCTTTCCTTTAATTATTCTTGACATTTCCACAGAGCTGTGCATGTGTTCTTATCTCATCAATGGCACTTAACCCGTAACTTAAAAAAAAACAATAGGCTCTTGTCATGTTTTCTGCTCAAAAATGTTAAAAATGAACTAGTTTTTATATGATAAAAGTCATTCATCAAGCAAACATGCCAAAATGTGTTACCCCCAGCCTCTCAAATGTGATGTTGTAAATGTATTTCCTGCTTTTTTCTGTTTTTTTTTAGTTGTCAAGCTACTATGCCACAGTAACCCTTATTATATGCTATTTTATATTTATTGAATGTCATTTCACATTTTTGGGATTCCCCTTTTCTCTTTTTGTAGAGTTTTTTAGATTGGTTTCTGTCTGATATTTCATAAGTGATCACATAAAAAAAGAGAAAATGTGTTTCTGTGTCCACAGGGCATCTATGTGACCAGGATAACGCCTGGAGGACCAGCAGACGCGGCAGGCTTGAGGATGGGAGACAAATTAATGCAGGTGTGTAGTGAAAGAGGGCTTTGGTCTAAATCCACAAGGTGGCACCATGTGTACACTCAAGAGTCAGACAGGAGCTGTTCATCAGGAGCAGTGCTCACCTCATCCTACACTTCACTAGACTTATGTTTTATGGTTTGTTGAATCAAGGAATTTAATTCTCTCATTTGGTCATCTGTCAATGGCGTCATCTCCCCTTCACCTCCTCTAGTTGCTCAAACTTCCTTCCAGATGATACATCAGAGAGTAATTGTGAATCATACAAAGTCACAGAATTACACTCCGCTAAAGTTATACAGCATTTTTTCTGCAGCATGGCATCATTTAAAAAATTATTAATTGCTGCCATTTGTAACACAGTAATCAAGTAAAGACCAATGATGCGATGTGCTCATGCCAGCCACCAAGGTAATGCGTATGCTGCCACACGTTGAATTTGCCATTTACCGTTAGTTACAGCAGCTGTAGGGGTAGTTCACTCATGTAATAAGTACATTTACTTGCAGGTATTTCGTTACAAGACAGCAGTCGTGTTTTCATCAACTACTTTATATGCACATTTTGAAGAGTCACATGAGAAAAGCTAGATGGAAACAGAAAAATCAATAAAACATTTCGTAATTGCCCATATGCATTGGTTTCTTTTCATTTATAAAGTCTTGACAGGCAACATGCCACCATACCTCAGCACTTTACTAAACTGGTCACATACTATAATCATCCCACACGCTCTAGTGATTGCTTAATGCTCAGTGTTCCCCGGACAAATACTGAATTTGGAAAAACTGCTTTCAGTTTTTCTGCTGCATCTACGTTGAACATCTTACAACATTCACTCAAACTCAACACAGTTATAACTATGGGCCAGTTTAAAACTATGATAACCAATAACTCTTCACTGTTACTGTTTTTAATGTTTTTCAAGTGTTTTGTCTATTGTTGTTCTTTCATTATGTCTTCTTCTGTGCTCTCTACATCATTGTAAATGAGGGTTTGCCCTCAGTGATTCCTCGAGAAGTAAATAAAGGAAAAATGATATCAAATAAAAGTTTTTACGCTAGCTTGAGGTGATTTCACCTTTCCAAAAATAGTTAATGCGCTAAACCGGAGGTGGAAATGCTTTTGTCGGATAAGTTCTGATGTAGCAAACATTTAACTCACATGACTGGTCAGCTGTTTCCGCTCCAACGGTCAAGACGAGCTGACATGAAAGAACAATGATAAGTTGCCCAGTTAAATCCAATTACTGGGGGGGCAAAAGTTGTCCGATTACCAACATCTTTTTTGTTGTTTTTTTTCTCTTGTGCCATCTCTACTTCTTTACTGAGGAATGAGCCGACAGCAGCATATTACACTGCCACCTTCTGACCATTGTACGTTTATGCAGCTACGTTTATTCGCTCTGAACCAGTTGATGGAAATGTTTATCTGCATTTTCTTTAATGCAACAAAATTTAACTTCAAAATTTGCTTTGACTTTAATGGAAACACGGCTAATGTTGATCTTGAACGAACCTGACAGAACATATTGGGAATAAAACTATAAACATTAAACCGTCTATGAACATTATTGAGGCCGGAGTCTCGTTAGATTGTGTAAGGACAACCAGATCCATGGTCCCATGTTACGTCCCGACTATCAGAGTTTCTCTTTTCTTATTGTTTTGATTGAGATACCCCTAGCAGCAGAAATCACAAAGTGCATTTAAATTAGACACAATAGCTAAAACTTTTCTGAAACAAAATATTTCCTTCTTCGCAGGTCAATGGCTGGGATATGACCATGGTGACCCACGACCAGGCTCGTAAAAGACTAACAAAGAAGAATGAGGACGTGGTGCGGCTACTGGTAACCAGGAAATCATTGGAAGACGCTGTCAAACACTCAATGGGCGGTTACCCCAGACAGTAATGTACTGACACTAATTACAACCACAGACTAATGCAATAGTCAAGGACCCGAACACTCTCATATACTGAGACCCCCACAAGCTTAGATGATGGTGTCACTGTGGCCTTTATAACAACGTCAATGCAAAAATATTACGCAGCAAAGTGTTTAATACCCAGATGCTTTAGTCTGCACGGGACAGTCATTGGACAATGAGAGCGTGCTCTTTCTTTCCATACACACTCCTACTCATCTCTCAGTTATCTGCTTTACTTTTTATTTTTGTAGCTTATCCTTCGAAAATATGTAGCAATCCAAAAATTCTCTGATCCACAGGACTCTGATGCAATTAATCAAAATCATGTTGCTGTATAAATAGTTTGGTTAAGAATAAATAGTTTACGCAGATATTCACATCAATTTCTATTAGAGCCTGACCGGTACTGGATTTTAGGGAGTAAAAGAATTCTGTTATCGATTTAGCGCTGATGTAGTATATACATGTAACACAGGCAATATGGGCTTCCTAAATGCAAATGTTACATTTGTTGCCCTTCGCGTATTTTGCTACAGTGATGTTAAGCTCTCGTCCCTTGTGTTGAATGACATTCAAAAAATTCACATCACTGAGAGCAGCTTTCTGTCTCTCAATCTGTGCTGCTTGACACCAGATTGTGAGCCGCAGAGCACTCTGCTGGACAAACTACATGATAACATAATTTCTAAATTACCCAACCATCTTTTTCTGCATTATATTCTGTTAAAAAAGTTTTCATATTGGCCCTCTTGACACTAATATATCTGACAGGCCAATAGAATCTACTTACTGATGTATCGGTTTGGCTCTAATTACTATATCTACTGTTTGACTGGTTTAACTGAAATGACTGAAAAATTTTTTTTCAAGTAAACACTTTTCATAAAATATACTTCCATATCTTCCTTCTACACATCAGTGTTGATTATAGTGCAAAATTCTTGATTCATTCCAACTTTGGAGATCTCTGCCAAATGTTTCCAGTCCACGCTTCATACGAGTCCTTTGCTAGCAATCTTTTTTTAATCCTTTTTGCCTACAGCTGACCAAAGTTGGTCTTGATGGTTTGGAACCATCAAGAATTTTCATTGGTGTTTATTGTATGATTTAATGATCAGCGTTTCATCTCATTTAAATAAAATAAAAAAGTGATTTGCTGTCATTCCTGTCAAGATTTACAGCATCAAATGCCAAAGTAAAAGCCAAGGAGCTGTAAAGTGATAAAAAAAACTGTATGTAAAGCAAACAAGTAAAGTATGTTTGTAATCGTTTTCTTCTTTTAATAATGGTACAGCGTTCTGTACACCAAACCTTCATGCTCAGTGTTTTAATGCATACTAATCTTTTCACAAATGATTCTTTATTTTCTGTCAATCCTTCTGTGTCTGCGTCTGCTAAAGTAACACATTTAAAACGTACATATATCTCAAATAAACAACATTCCAGAAGCTAGACTTCCTGTTGGATAACTTTTGTCAGATGATTTTCCACATATTAGCTCTCAAATATCACCCTCGTCAGATTCAGGAGGTGAAAGTTAATTTGCTATCTTGATACAAGCTAACAGACTAGTTTGACACTGGAATCAGCTACATTCAGAAAACTGTCTCAAAATGTTTTTAATGTTGTTTCTCACCAACGACCAAAAGTCGAAACTGTAAACCTGAACAGAGCAGCAGTGAATGTTGTTTGATAACGTGCACAGCAGCCTTAAATGAACACTTAATACCACTAAGTTCAAAGATTTTTGGGGGGGTTTGTTTGTTTTCTGCAACAAAGACTTATTTACTACATGGGATACAGCACATATTACAGGTAGGGCTGGGTATCACCACTAGTACCCTTAAATTAGTATTAATACCAATAGAGAACTTCATTTTTTTCCTACTACTATCGTGTAAAACGCCACCAGCACTCGTCTCCATAAATACTTCTTACACAAATACATTGCATGTTGAACTGCTAACTCCACCACGCTTGACATCATCACACCTGGACCTTATAGGTTGTAGATGGGCCAATCACACAAAGCATTAAATTGAAGTACGCTTGCAGTGATTGGCTGTGAGTAAAGCCATTCAGATAGTAATTTTCTGGCCACAAAAAGGATCAAATGCAGAAGTTTTGACACTACTTAGTACTGGTTTATTCACTCGATACCTTTTTAAAAGTACTGATACCCAGCCCTAATTACAGAGTAATTAAGAGTGATTTTGTACTAATTATAAACAATATTTTGACTTTGAAATGTTACTGTGCTGAACAAAACCATTTGAATACTAATCTCATAACCTTGGGTGATCTTACTGGCTCTTTTATTGTAATGCTAGTGGTATATATAATATATTTTGTATGTGTTTAATACAAACCATTTGATTTTTATAGTATTAGTAACCTTATCTACTAATCAAGTGTCTGAATAAGTTTTCATTCCAAAATGAAATATCCACTGTAAAAAAACGGCAAAATGCATGGGGAGTCTACATTATGCCAATGATAATAAATGAATGTTAAAGGTACAGTCTGCTGAAAATATCTGTCATAATGTGTTTTGATGAGTCAAAATATTGCACTTTTACAATAAACCATTTTGGGATTAACCTTTTGATGCTTTACAGTGCTGGTTCACAAACTTTTTGGCCTTTTGAAATGATTCCATATCTACTAGTAATACTCATCACTGATTTTGGCCTCAGTATCAACACAAATTATAAACGGTTTCTTTTTTGTTTTGTTTTTCTTCTTGGATCATTTCAAGGATCCTAATGAGGTGAAAGTATCTGGTATTTCACAGGAAAAGGCAAAGAAAAAAACTAGAAATACAGATTTTTTTATTTTCCTTATATTATCTTGCGGCCCCCTTTGGATTCCTGACCCCAATACAATTTAATCACAGTGATAAATTTAGAAATGTACGATGTGAAAGACAAAAAGACACATTGCAGTTTTTCTTGTATGAATAATGTCAGATTTTGTACATGTAAACTTCCAGTGGAGCCTAAAAGTTTTGCATTTGATTGTATACAGTTTATTATATGAATGTTTCTCAGATATAAAAGACTGAAAACAAAACATGCCTCTACCTTTTGTATTGTTTTCATTTAAACAAAATGTCCATTCATATACATCTGAATTATACAGAAAAAAAGTAAAATTATTCACAGCTCAGCAAACAAACAAAATATGTAATCATGGTATCTTGTGCATCCATTACTCCAAAAATAAAATACCTTCAAGAACCGGATGCTAGTTTTGGTCAAAATAAGTCAAAATAAGTAATTACATGTTCCCATCAGTTTAAAACATGGCTGTTGTGGTGGAAATTATGGATTTTCTTGCATAAAAGTGAACAAATAAGTGATTCTACAACCAGCAGTTGTCTTGTGGTTATTTAATAAAGTGATAAAACAGAATAATGGAGTATAAAAGGGTCGTCCATTTCAGCTGAAAGTTCAAATTAAGTTTGTATCACACAATTTGAGCTGATAGTTCCCTCATCACCCCACACAGCAAAGCCAGATTTTCCACACACAAGCTAAACTTACCAAGGACTTTAGTTAAGGTGGAGCAGATTATATAAAAACTTGCTGGTATGGATGGAAGAATACTATTTCAGCTGCAGGATAATATGCGTATGAATATGCAACAAGTCAGCCTTTCCCAGCTTGACTCTCTTCATGTTATTGCACCAATATAAAAACACTGTGAGTCTATTTTTACCCCCTTCCTCCCCACTCTGCAAAGTCTTTTTTTTTTTTGTACAGACCCTTCAAATACCTTCATGTCACATGTTATAAAGTAATCAGCTGACATTTCAAAGCAAAGAATCTATTCCCTGACCTTTCTGTGTCAGCCGAGGCATTTTGATACAGAGAGCTCTCTTTACTTTCATCTCTTAAATATGTGAGCCTGGAACCAATCACCCGCCTTTGAACTAAGGACTCGGAGAAAAAAACAGCCCATAGTGCTCCAAACTTAGAAGAAAGATTTTGTGAAAGCAAGTGCTATTTAAAAAGCTTGTCAGAAAGATTGATTTTAATGTGCTGCACCAGTTCATTTTGTTTTGAGCTTTTCTTGCTTTTAAAAGCACTTTCCCCTCATTTTTTCGCTTCTATCAACTCCAGTTAGAACTGAAAAACAAGCAAATTAAATACATTTCCACTTGCTTCGAATCTGTGGCTATGAGAGTTACCCAACTGCTATTCATTTTCTTTCATTATAGTCTGTCTAATGACAGGGTTCATACAAAGTCTTGAAACTTTGTATGAAGACCAGTATGTTTTCAATATTAGGAATATGCTTCAATATGAATATACTCCTTGAAAAAAGCTTGATTTCAACATCATCTGGTGTTGAATCTAAGCAATCACTCATATGTTGCAAACTATGAACATCTTTGACTCCATTAAAGTTTCACTCATCACTTATCATTCATAGATAAGTCCTCTGCTGATTCTTTATGCTGCAAATGAGCAAACATTCAATGATCAAGATCAAAACCCGAAACCAAAGTTAATATGAACAGCTGGTAAAATAAAGAAAGTGTTGATATACATTTATTGCTGTGGGTATAAATGAATTCTGTAAACTTAATTTTTCGCAATTAAATTTATGGTAACAATTTAGATTTGAGGATAAAGGCTTTGAGAATCTGGAAATGTTTGGTTTAGGAAGCTTGAAAGTGCTTGAATTTTACTCCTAAAAAGCTATAGGAACTGTCATTATGGCAACTGAAATTTGTGATTGTATAGATAAAGTTAGTTATTAGCGTAACACTTTATGGTAAGGGAACATTAAATATTATGAATTCCATCATGACTTAACGCATGCTCATGAATTATCTGTAATGTGATGTGATGAATAATATGGTTAGTAAATCCAAGGTATCTCAATCATCACAGTTTTAAACATTATTGATGATGTTCATATCTTATTAACTGATAAATAGCATTATTAATGGTGGTGTATAAACCATTTGTTGCTTATTAATCATCTTTGTGACCTTATACTGTGATTTAACATTATTAACATCTTACTATTGTAACTATTGTGAGACTGTGAGCAATTTTCTATATATTTATTTAAAATAATGTTATTGCTCTCTTAAGAGAGGTATAATTTGAAATTGTTACTTTGTTGTCTTTGAATTATCAGGACAGTTTCAGTAATTATTGTGAATGACTTATCTCACATGGTTTGTAAGCTTTAAGCTATTATGTGATACATACAGAGTTAAAAATGTTGATTTAATTTCCTTTTTTATCATATGTTACCATACACCGTTATCATATGTTATTTATCACAGCTACGGACGGACCAGTGGCCTGTTTTATAAAGTGAATTTAAGTTTGGTAGTCTGAGTTCGAGCTTCATGGAACCAAATCAACTGAAAATGATTCAGACTAACCGAATTAAACCTGGCCTTATGGATACAAAGAGCAACAAGCATGATGAAGTCATGAAAAAAGTACTCTGCTCAGTTAATCATGATTACAACACACAGCTTTAGCTGGTCAGTTTTTTGGCCTACGAAGAAGACACGAGCATCATTAATAACTCAGAAGTCATAATGATTAAGATACTTGTTGCATTAACTGATGATACCATTAATTCTTGTACATACCTCATGGTTCGTGAATTCTTGCTTTTTTTTTAATGCAATAAATCATGTGAAGTTTTACCGACATTAGTTTTGTAGTGGCAGAAAGTGTATAATGCTATGTGCTACAGGAGAATTTTGTGTTTTCCGAAGCACAAACATAGCTGAGCTGAATTTGCTGCGTAATGGGTTTTTCTTAGTCTTAAAATAACACCTGTGTCACATCATGAGAGAGGGTCGATTTAGGGCAACGCTGAGCTAATATCCCCCCTTTGAGAAATAATTGATGAGGCAAACCGTGTGTGTGCGTGTGTCTGCCTGCCTGTTATTTTTGCTCCAGGGACAGGGGGGAAGCATGCTCCATTCCACTTGCCTGGGCACCATAATACTATTATACAGTGTTATGAGACAATAAAGTGGTTGCACAAACATCTCAGCCAGTTACAGGAGGAACTGTGTTCTAATTTAATCAGCTCTGACAAATGATGGTTAATAATTTTGTTGCCATGGTCCTCAAACAGATTTAACTAATCATAATCTATTTAAAAATATTTAATGTGTTAATTTACACACTTACTAAACCATTTATAAACTGCACTGCAGACTAAATTAAATGGTAGATATGTTGGACTAGAAGAATGCAGAAGATAACACAAAGATAAATGTTCCTCCCTGCAGGCGGGTGAATAATTACGCTATCTAACCGTGGATCATACATGATCCTTGCCTCCCACGTTATGGCAGCGTAATTGTGTTGCCATGGCGATGCAATCTGCTCCCATCACTTTTGTCCTCCACCAGATTGGAACCAGAGGGAAGTCCACCGCCTCAGATTCATCTGCATGTTAGGTGCAACAAAACGGCTTGCTGAATGTTTGCAGTGAATGTGCGATCCGTGTGATGCTGTTATTGGATTTCAAACAAAGCATTCTTTAAACTCACAGAACTTTAATTTCCCAAAGATTTGAAATATTGCCAAGTGATGTAGCCATTAAAAACATTGTGGGATTTAAGGTTTCACAAAGGGTAGGTATCAAACAACTGCAATTAAGTTGGCTTAATCTCAACACAGGATCCATTTAGTAGCAGTTCTGAAAATTGCAATTGTATTTTGACATATTTTCAGCTCATGGAGTTCTAGTGCAGGTTGCGAAATTATTTTTTATTTGCAGGATCAGGGCAAAATCATACAATTGTCCCAAACAATACAACCATACCTTACTTTGTGGAAAGGTTGACAATCAATCAATCAATCAAACTTTATTTATATAGCGCTTTTCATACATATAAATGCAACTCAAAGTGCTTTACAAAAGCCATCAGCCTGTCCAAACATATAAAACACCAACAAACAGTATGACAGAGGTAAACAGGACAGGAAGACAGAGTATGAAGAGAGAGAAATACAGCACAACATGAGGGGAGGAAAGGAGGAAAAAAAATTACCTCGCAACATAAGCAAAATACATTTCACAATGACAATGGGCCCTTCATGTCTACATGAGCCGGTCCTCTTCCACGGAGCCTGCCATGTTGCACCGCCTAAAGCCCAACGTGTTATACTATGACGCACCTATACCGTTGCAATTTTAAACCAGAGGAACAGGTGGTTAATGTTGTGAATTCGACAACAAAAGTACATATTTAATCTTAGAGAAAAGGTCACTTTTGGGTAACTCAACATTGACAACAACCATCTAGCCACCATGTACTCCTAGCTTTGATTATCTAATAATGCAGTGGATGGGTTTACAATACAGTTCCTTGAAAGTACAGTGCTTCCCATACAGTTGCTAAAAGGTAACTTGCCTGTAGGTATCAGACATTGTCAGTGTTTGCAACCTTGAAATGAGAAAAGTCTGGATGTGAATCTGCAACGTCGTGGCCGGATCCGACACGCTGATCTTTTGAAGTGGTCACAATCATCTGTTGTTCCATGATGATTGGGTAGTTTTACCTGCTGAGGAAGATCATAAATTATATTGATGGAAAGCTCTGGAACAGCTTCTAAATGGGCCTTGTGTTTTAGTTCAATCTTTACTTCATCCTACTCCCTTTCGAGCTTGCAGAAAGTGTCTGTTTTCTCAATTTTTTTTGCTTTTTTTAAAAAAATTTTAATTTATTCATCTATTAATATTTAAACTTGTTTTTTTGTTGTTGTTTTTTTACTTGCTTGCATGTTCGAAATAAAGACAATCAATCAATCAATCAATCAATCAATCAATCAATCAATCAATCAACTGCAATGAAGCTTTGGAACAAGAAAATGCAAATTATTGAAAATATTTAGAGGAAAAAATGACATACATTTTCTGTTGATATTCAGCCCACAGCTTTTCTGCTTTTTTGTCTGTTTTGTGCAGACCCACCTGTAGGTAACCTGCAATCACAGTAGCATGTGTTATTTAAAAAAAAAAAAAAAAGCACAAATATGGTGCAGCTGTTTCAGGTTGTTGCAGGCTTCATGCATATCAATGCAACTTTTGTGAACGTGAACATGATGAGTGGGTGTTAGAGTGGAAAAGCTGGGCAGCTGGGTGCCAAAGGGTTACACACACACGAGTTCCCCAGAGTGGATCAGAGCAGTGAGTGAGTGAGTGTGTTTACAGCCCACTGCAGCCTCCATGGTGTCTAATAAGCAAAATGGCAGATGTAGCTAATTAATCACGCTATTTAAAGTTGCTTTTCTCACATTCTCACATAACATAAAATGTGTTAAGAGAGCAGTTTATGAGGCGTATTTCACACATTGTTGGTGACGTTCAGCAGGTGGTTCATCTGTTATTATTATTTTCTTCTTCCTGAAGGATCCTTAACCTCTCCTCCTCCCACGCAGACCTCTCCGCCGGAGGCTGCATGGACGAAGCCGCTTGATAGTAAAACGGCAGATACTGTAACAGTGAAATTGATGAGAGGAGTTACAGTGTGTGGGCAACAGCAGTTCATTATCAGCTGCGTGGTGCGAAGAGAGAGAGATAACCATCCACATGACGGTGTGAGTGAGGAGCGTCTTGGATTGACAGAGAGGTGTGTAAGATTTGATCTGTCGTTAGTCGTGTTTGTAGTCGCTAATTAGTCATCTAAGTCTGAGTGAAAGTTGTGAGGGAGATTGTAAAGTTTTAACTCCTGGTTTTGCAGCGTCTTCTTCAAGGAGGAGAGCCAGGTGAAGACGGAAGGATCTGTCTCCTCATGCCGACTCGACACAACTAAAGGCAGAAGACAAGCAGGGTATCTTCATTCTTTCCTTCTCTATCTATCTATCTATCTATCTATCTATCTATCTATCTATCTATCTATCTATCTATCTATCTATCTATCTATCTATCTATTAAAGGGATATTCCAATAATTTAGTATTGCTCCTCCATAAAGTTATGGGACTTGTGTGTGATGTAGATTAAAAAGTGAATGTTTGAAATTATTGCAGTAGTATCTAAGATATTAAATGTTCACACATCAGCTTCTCGCCTCCAATGAATACATGTACATATGTAGGTGTAATTTGACAGAATTGCCTCTTATGTTTATATTCTTCTTTTAAAAAATCTCTTATAGTTTCTCTCAGTGATACCTCAGTCATTTGTTCATTTATATCATTGAGAAGTTGCCTGCAACAGTTTTTTTTTTTTTTTTTGCTTTTATTTGCTTTAAAGCGCTTATTTAGCTTGTTAGCGAAACACTATACCATGGTGTTGCTTGATAATCTTAATGGGCTTTGTATTTTTTAGATTGTGTTAAGCAGCGTGCATGTTGCTGTTTTTACTCCCTATGAGTACCAATAAAACCCAACTTTTAGGTAGGCTAGTTGAATTAAATGGAAAATGTCTCAGTGCTTCTGATCCAGTTACTCATCTCCAGTTGTCACTTCCATGCATCTGAGGGTATAATTTGCGTGAAGTTGAAGCTTCTCTCAGCTCCTTCATGCTTCTTTTGAGTCTTCTTGAATGTTTTTTTTAACAATTTCCATTGTCTTTAGAAATTTCAAAAAGGGGAAAAATTAGCAACCAGTCACAGTTGTTTTAATCCCCACGTGGTGTTTGCTACATTTTCAGAAGCTGCATGTCAAACCCATCTATGATTTTTTTGTGTGTGTGTTTGCTTTTATGTTTGCTTGCTGCCTTTTTGAAATTGTTGAAATGTCTGTTTGTATAATGTTGTGTTTCCACTGCAAGGTACAGCTCACCTCGACTCCACTCAGCTCACTCTTGGTACCAGGTCATTTTCTCTATTTCATTTTCCACTGCAGATAGTATCCATGGCATTCTTAGCTGACCGACATAGTGCCGTCATGTGAAACTGGCATGACATCATCTTCAATGCAACCAAACAGGAACATCTGCACTTGGAACAAATGCACTGCATTCCGCCGTACTGTAGGTGTTGTTTTGCGAGCTGACATTTTTTCAATTCCGTGCTGAGTTAATAAAAAAAATGTAGTTGCTGTTGATGGTAGCTTTTTTTGTTGAAAAATGGCAGGTTTGTGCAGAGTGTCCTGTGTTGCGCGAGTGACGTTTCTCTCATGATTTAAATTCACCTCTTGTTTGGTATAAAGGAAAAGTACAAGGTATATCCACAACATGGAATGGAGAACCAAACAAGATGCAGTTGAAATGGGGCATAAGATCTGAGTTACCGCACTGCTGTAAGATTTTCATTGGTGCATGTTGACAATTAAAAACAAAAAGAACAGCAGAGGCACGTCACCCTTTAGAGCCTCTGCATTTAGCCCCTTAATACACATTCATAAACGAACTGTTAGTGTCGGCGGTCAAGCTCCAAAAATGCTGAATCCTAAATCTTCTATTTAATGGACATTATACAGCTGAGTAGTACTCCTCACTATAAGTAAACTAATCTATCCATTGACCTGGATGTTTTTTTGAGTACATCATGATGTCATGTTGTTTGGTGTAGCCGACTATCACATGAACAGGTGTTTAGTGAAGTAGATGAGTGTAAAGAAACTAGTTGAAGGTGCAGAGTTATACCAGGAGACAGAAAGTAGATGGCCAGATTTGACTGTGATGGACTTGTCATGAACAAAAGGTTGGCTCTCCAGTGTGCGTGTGTGTGTGTGTGTGTGTGTGGAGGAGGAGGTGTGAGAAGGTCAGGCCATATGAGAGGCCTTTTTATGTCAGTCTGCTTATGAGAGCAGAGCAGTGAGACGCCCCGTCATTGTGGCACTCCACACACCGTCCTGACTGTCTGTCTATAGTCGAGAGGTTTGAGAGAGTTACCTTACTCTGCTCGGACTGTTTGACACCATGAGTGGTGAGTAACCAGCGAGCACTTTATTGAAGTCTGCACAGCTCAGAAGCTTCTTCTACCTCTGTATTTTGAGTGATAATTGCCACTTTATTGTGAGATTTGTGAGATTTTAGGACCGTAATGCCAGCATATGAGGTGTACCCTTTTAATTATTGTTTCTTTATGCATAAAAAAAACCCTAAATAAGTTATTGCTGAGATTTTTTAGATTTTTTGTGTGTGCTGCAGATAAAGAACAGTATGATAGACTGTATTACAGTATTAGAAGTCTGTATGAAGTCACTGCATCCTCACATGTTTTAGCATGTCAGTCTGAAGTGACTTTCTGTTGAGGTGTGAAATGTGCTGCATGCCCGTCCACCAACAATACCGATGAGCTCAGCAGTGAGAGTTAGTTAAAATGTGCTCAGTGCAGTGGTTGTAGATTTAATTGTAATAAATGCTGTTGATACCTGTCTAACTGTCTCAGGGCTATTAATGTTCTCCATTAACTTTATAGACCCTCATTTCCTTGCTTAGCTTAATGTTTAAGTGTTTATTGCTCCAGTTATTGGTGGATGTTTGGGTTGTGAGACCTAAGAGCGCTGCTTCAGCCCTGAGAAGCGCTGAGCAACGCTGAGCAGCAACAGCCACAGTTGGTGGCTTCAGACTGGAAGTTATGTTGCTGCATTCGCAAATAAAACTCACTGACCTACATAATAAAACAGTAATACGGTGAGCAAACAGTGAAAACTGCAGCTGGCTACTCAGGTTGTGAATAATTTTTTTTGGGCCATTTTTCAGCTTTATTGACAGTAGCAGAGATACAGAGTGAAAGGGGAACCATGCAGAAAAGGGCTCCAGGCCAGATTCAAACCCAGGCGTTAGTCGTATGTGCTCTACACTGTAAAAAAAAAAAAACCCCAGTTGTTTTTACGGTAAAAAACCGGCAGCTGTGGTTTCCAGAACGTTACCGTAATAAATACGGTGCAACTTTTTTCTAATATTACGGTAAAAAGATATTGACACTGTTGATTTCACTGTTTATTCCATTTTTTACTGTATAAATAAAAGGTTTTTCCATCAAAAGATTTGACATATAATTGACAAGAAAATACTTTATAAATGCCGCATAAATTAAAGATTTTACCATTAAACATTACAGTATATTTCTGTTAGAGATATGGTGTTATGGTGAAAAAGTATTTTTACAAAAAATAAATGCAAAAATTACAGTGATGCTTTTTGTTACAAACACGGTGCCAATGTATTTTACAGTAATAGAGTAATGTTTTTTTTGTTTTTTTTACATTAAAACCTGTAAAAATACTGTTCTGGCTGATATATACATTTACAGTGTTTAATTGTTACTGAAACTGAATTAACCCACTTATCATTTTACGGTCTTTTACTGTCATGGTTTAGCAGTTTTTCACCGTAAAATCTTCAGACGTTTTTTACAGTGTACCGGTAAATATTTTTAAATTACATGCAGATCACAGTTGTTGGCCCGATGGCAGTTTATGGTCACTGCCATAATCCTGAGGTTGTGGGGGCGATGACACTTGTTTTACAAATCTGTGGGTTTTTTTTTGTCATTTTAACTCTACTTAAAATATTGTCCAGTGAAAGATGATCAGTAATTGTTTTAGGTGATTTAGATGAAGGTTCTGGCTGTAAACTTTAAGTTAAAATAATTTTACCTTTGTATTGGCTTGCTGTCGTCCGGGCCATTGTTGTCCTTCTGGTTTGACTTTTATAAAGCATAAAGAATAAATTATTCCTGCTTTTTAGCCAACTTCATTTCAACTCAAGTTTCAACTCAAGTTTGCCAATAAACCTAATTAACATGAAACCATACCTATTTTTTTTAGGTAAAAAGAACATCAATTATGAATTATTTTGACTATAGCTAAGATCAGAGGAACATACATGGTTGATGGTTTATGTTATAGTTTAATCAGGATACTGTTTTGAAACCATTACTCTTTTTTAAGTGAAGCACATAATGACATTGATGCTATAAATCTGAATAAAACCACAATTTAACAAAAGTTGTGATCATTTATTTTGTTTGTTAAGAGTAACATGGAGCCATTCATGTTATTTTGTGGCAATTAGTTAAAAGCAACCCATATTTTGATGATTAAAAGCGGTTTATAAAATATGGATAATTTTGAGTTTGTCAGCTGATGTTTATCTTCACTAAGGCTTCATTGTTCATTCATTGTCTTATTTACTTGCCTCAGGGACACTGAGCATGCACAGAGCATGCTATTTCATTTTGCTGTCATAAGTGGTTGTCCATTTCAAAGCTAATGTAGAGCCGCAGAAACCATCTATGGAGAAGAGCATGATTTAATTAATCCGCCTTTTCATCCACTCTCAACTATTCAGCACTCAGGAGTGGTGAAATAGCATCAGCAGCGCTCTCTTGAGTCCTTCAGACTAGTTGTAAAACACTGTGGCTGCTTTCACATTTTATCAGACGTTTCCTCTTGTGCTTCAGTTACACACACACACACACATACACACACACACACACACACACACACACACACTAAAAAGCAGTTGGTGTGGACAAAGCTGTGTGAGGGGTGATTATTCTGCTTCTGGCACAAAGTTAAATAATGGCTTTGGATTATCCTGCGTCATCCTACAACCTTCTCAACAATAGCTCTTTTACATTGTATGTAGGATGTATAGATAAACCTCAGAACAATGGACAAAAGAAAATCAATGGGCAAGAATGATGCAAACAGAATAGATAAAGCTTTTGGAGATTGTTTGCTTGAATGTTTATCCCCCAGGGAAGAGAAAAGGTATAAAGGTGTTGGATCATATTGTAAAGGACTTCCAGATGAGGAGGTCGGCTGTATGCTATTGTTCCTAAAGGCAGGTCTGTCTGCAGCGGAAATGTAGATAAATAACCTAGATAGATAAGGAGAAGTGAGACCAACAGCCACGTGCTACAAACAGACGGCGTTGTGCTGCTCAGCAGAAGGAAACTCGGTAAGACCACAGAAACTCAATGTTTTTAACTGTTCTTCCAGCTCCATTCTACTTAAATGGATTTTTTTTAAATAGCAGTAACAAATAGTTGATGTTTACTTACTCATTATAGTACATAAAAGGCAGTTAATATAGCTTTAGATGTGCAACTAGGGAACCAGAACTACTGTACACATGGAGCTTTCTTATAGAAAGGATTTCAAGGTCATTTAAAGTTTGACATTTTCTCTGTTTACATTAGCTCATCCAGCTGGAGAGGACGAACAAGAAGACAAATCTCTCTCTATTCAAACTCCTAAAAGTATTCATTCTTCTGCAAAAAGGCATTTTTTGTATTACAAGTCTGTAATTTGATGTTTAAAAATGCAAACTTTTGTTGAATTGTACACAGTGTGGTAAAATAAACACCTAGTGTGAAAGAAGAAAAAAATCTCAAAATTGACCAGTACATGAAAAACGATCTTTTTGCCTGTGTAACGGAGTTAATAAGAAATTTGATTCCACTTGTCATATAAAAATTCATCTCTCAACACGCAGACTTGTTTGTCCCATAGTCATAAACGCAGCACCCCTGTGGTTTAGGGTCACGCGCCCTGGGGGGCAGCAACAGTCGGGCCTTCGTGGCTCCCTGGTAGGTGCTATGAGTTCCGTCATTTTTCCTTATTAATTACTTTATTTTCACTAAAAAAAGGGTGGTTTAAGTTGTTTTTTTTAAACATATAGCTCCCTTACGGTCGAGCCTGTCCTTTTTCGTAAAATGTTGACGGTGTTTTTATTTTATTTTTGTTTACAAAATGGCTAGTGCCACAAGTTAGCTTACCTGCACTGTCTTTTCATTTGATATTTTCCAGATGTGCATGTGTGTGTGAGAGAGCAAAAACCTGACTGACTGTACAATTAATTCCTGTGCCAGTGTCCGAAATAAACGACTGACTGGTCGTCTTTGTAAATTACACAACGCCAGAGAGAGTACCAAGCCGCTACACCTGCAGTGTCCCCTTGATATGGAATTTTTTTTATTATTTTTAAAATGAAATTAAAATACCGGTAATCTCATTTCGTCACAGTCAGCTTGGCTTGGTTTTGATTTGCAATCATTTAAAAGTTGGTTAATTCTTTCAAGCATAGCAGCTTCGTTTGAGTTATTTCCCATCATCTGCTTTTGGTTTGGGAGCATATGCTTTCTGCCTGTTGGACAATATCAATGTGTGTGGACATTCTTCTCATCCATTTAAGGCATACACTATAGGGCCGAAATTTCCACTTGAGAAAAACACAATATGTGACCGATTATTTCTCCCTATGTCGTCCGCTCTCTGCATAGTTTCCCACGAGACCTGCCTCCTGGACCAGGTGCTGGAGCTGATTATGAACGAGAAGCCCCCCACCAGTGCTAGTCTTTTCCTAAACGAGGACACAGACAAACCCCCCCTTCCTGAGAGAGGAGACCTGAGGAGACGCCTACGCAGGGCCATGGAGAGGAGAGCCAGCAGCATGAAGGAGAGGATGAGCTCCATCAGTCGGGACAGCGTCAAAGGTTTCCTCAAGAGGAACCTGTTTGTTCTGTTCACTGTGGCCGCTGTGGCTCTGGGTGAGTGAAACCAAATGGAGGTTAAACTCTTGTCTCCTCTGCAGACTTTATTTGACTTTTTGTATATTTATGCTTTTGTGTGTCTGTGCAGGTGTAATCCTGGGCTTTGCTCTACGCCCCCACAACCTGTCCCTGAGGGAGATCAAGTACTTTGCCTTCCCAGGGGAGCTGCTAATGAGAATGCTCCAGATGCTGGTGCTGCCTCTCATTGTCTCCAGTCTGGTCACAGGTCGGCTTTTTAACACGCACAAGCACATTGAGAACAAATTTACAACATTCTCAGATAAAATTTTTCTCTCTCTCAGGTATTTCCTCCTTGGACAGCAAAGCGTCAGGTAAGATGGGTATACGTGCAGTGGTTTACTACATGGTGACCACCCTGATTGCCGTGTTCATCGGCATCGTCATCGTGATGATCATCCGGCCGGGGAAAGGCAGCAGGGACAGTCCTGTGGCCAACAGTGGAAACATAGAGCCGGTTCAGGCTGCTGATGCTTTCCTGGATCTCATCAGGTAACAGATTGGAAACTCTACTGGCTTTTTTATGAAGGTACATACTGGTGTTGTTACTGAAGCAGCTGTTTTGAGTCACAAGTTTACATTTTTCAAATGTCAAGTACTTTTTTTACATTATGGTAAGCCAGTTAGCTTAGCTTAGCAGCAGCCTGGCCATTCGTTTTTTTTAAATATGAGCACAAATATAACGATCTTTTTCGTATCCTTTTTATCTCAGGAACATGTTTCCTCCCAATCTGGTTGAGGCTTGTTTCAAGCAGGTGAGTCTGTCTTTTAGTATCAGTCTTAAACTAGTCACATGAATAGTAATATATTATATTTTTTATAATTTTAACAATTTTTATTTTTAGAAAAATCATACACATTTATTCCATGTGTTAACATAACTCCCATCATCCAACTCAACCCACTATGAAGTGAATAAATAAAATAAAACTTGATTTTATTTAATTATCTTTTTTTACTCACCTGTCTCACTTGGATGTTCATTCTATCTTTGCCTGTTTTGTATTTAAATATTTTTATTACATGTTTTTTATCCATGTTATTTTTGTGTCGTGCCATTTTTTATTTGGGAAAAAATAAAAAATGGCATTTTATTTTTTATTCTTGGAAAAAAAGAAATCACATTTATTGCTCCATATTTCACTGGCAGATAAACCCAAACATAATACTTTCTGTTTGTTCCTTCATGCAGTATAAAACTGTGTACAAGAAGACTGTGCACACGAGAAACGTGACCGTGACTCTGAACCTCACCGAGACTCTCAACGTGACAGAGTCTAACCTGAGCGAGAACCTCAGCAGGGTGCTGCACACCATACAGGTGGGTGGCGATGGCAGACGTCATCTCATGTGGAGAAAACAAGACACAGGACATGATGAAAACCTGTCGTTATCCACTCAGTTATTACTCACAAGTCTTACATTTTGTGTCAAGCATCTCAGCGGGAATTCATATAATGTTTTCTCAAAAACATGTTCTATGGCAGGAGACAGTGGTGGAGACTATCCCTATATCAGGGTCTTCTAATGGAGTGAACGCTCTTGGCCTGGTGGTTTTCTCCATGTGCTTCGGTCTGGTCATTGGCAACATGAAGCAGCAGGGTCAGGCTCTCAGGGACTTCTTTGACTGCCTGAATGAAGCCATCATGAGGCTGGTAGCCATCATCATCTGGTCAGTAAAGACACTGAGTACTACAGAAGCTCTTGAGTTTGGTCTAGAATGGGTGGGCAATTAATTTTCCCAAGGGGCCACATGACCAATACCATGAAGGTTGCGGGGGCCGGACCAAAACTCTGAACTAAACTCTGCTCAATGTTAATTTAATCGCTTTATAAAATACAGCAAATTATCTGGTTTTGAGCTGCTACTGATAAGAATATATGTTATGATAAGACTGTTAATGTGGAGTAAATCAAATATACCATTAAAAAGTAGTAAATACTCCAATCACTATATCACTTTTCCATTTATAACTGTAAATGACCTTTAGCAAGGTTCCTATTGTTGTTTTTGTATTATATAGCTTGTTTTTTCATGTTTGTACATTTTCTAGGTGTTTTACAATGTTGTGATGCTTTTATTTTGAAAAGGCGCCGTCCAGTGTGAAACGGGTGCTTTTGAAAGGTAGTGACAGGATATAACAGGTAGAACGGTAAAAATTAAAAACAAACGGAAAATAATAACGAGTGTGTCGTATTTCATATAAAGTTGATATAAAGCATGAAAAATGCTTCTACTATCAGTAAAGAGTCGAGTCTTTGCAGGTGGGTACGTAAACCACCTTCAAAATAAAAGCACTGCGATTGTATTGATTTCTAATTTCTGGATAACCTCACGCGGGCCGGGTGAGGGCAGCCAACGGGCCGGATGTGGCCTGGTCTAGAAGGTTCATTCCTTGTGATTCTCCTATTATGAAATATGATACATTTTAATGACCTGGGTATGTTCACAAGAACTTTGTAACCATGTAAACTTATATAGTTGTAGCACAATAGTTGTTGTGTCATCACCATTTTACTAACTTTTCACTGCATTTTTAACATTTATATCAAGAGTGCCACCATTGATTGTTGTATTTTGTCCTATTGCTTATTGTTGAAAAAAAAAGCTATCATTGGTATAACTTGGCTGTGATTTGTTCCTTCATGATGCTTGCATGGCTATAGGCACTGAATAGGGGACATTATTGCTGTTTTATGTTTTGTTGCTTCCTGTTCTGAAATAGAATATGTCAAATTATTCAAATGGACATAAACAAGTGGCTGCTGATATTTAGGGGGAAAATAAAAAAGGGGAAGTGTATGTTTATTTTTACTGGAGATGGTGTGTAATGATTAACTGTAAATTAGTAGCTTCACAGAAACACATAAAGCAGTTTTATAGTTTTTGTTCTGAAGACCTAAGTTGGTTACATAAACTCACTTTAGTAACTTAACATATGTCTTCATGTCTATCTTTGTGGTCCGTTATCATGTCACCTCCCAGGTACGCTCCAGTCGGCATCCTGTTCCTGATTGCAGGAAAGATTGTGGAGATGAAGAATCTGGCAGAGGTGGGCAGCCAGCTGGGGATGTACACTGTGTCAGTCATTGTGGGTCTCCTCATCCACGGCCTCTTTGTCCTGCCACTGCTCTACTTCCTGGTGACCAGGAGGAATCCCTACAGCTTTATTGGTGGCCTGCTGCAGGCGCTCATCACTGCTCTGGGAACCTCATCCAGGTGAATCTCATCCTCTGTTTAGCTGTGACTGTACTGTATTGTATTGTTGTGAGTGTTTGACCGATTCCAAGTCACGACTCTACGTCTCTCCCCCTTCATGCTGCAGCTCTGCCACCCTGCCCATCACTTTCCGCTGTCTGGAGGAGAACAACCGCGTAGATAAACGAGTGACACGTTTCGTCCTCCCCGTGGGTGCCACCATCAACATGGATGGTACCGCCCTCTATGAGGCTGTGGCAGCCATCTTTATTGCCCAAGTCAATGACATGGACCTAAACTTTGGGCAAATTCTCACCATCAGGTAACTATACTTTAGTTTTGTTAGTTTTTACTTTACACCACATGAATATTGCTGGAGGCAAGGGTTGCCCAAATGTCATCCTTTTTATTCCAACACACAGTACAAAGTACAAAAACTAGTGTATAGAGCTATTTCCTGGAGGCAGTACATTTCACTGCAGATGTGATATGTATAGAACTTTTTAAAGTATCAGTTCCTCCACACCACCGGGAGTTTTGCCAGAGTAAGAGGGGGGAGTCAGTATATCACATGATTTAAAAGCGATTTTCCAATGCTTGTTTCGAGAAGGGTCTTTAGAATAACATATATAACGTAATACATGCTCATGATTTCAACAAGACTTAAACAATGTGGTACATTTTATTAATACTATGGAAAGGAGACGAAATTACATATTTTTGCTGGCCAATCCGGAAGTTAGCATCGCCACGGGGTCTATTGAGAACTTGCCTTTGGGATTTTTGCATTTGATTTTGGATCATTTCAGAAAACAAGCTCTGTGGCAAACACACGTTTCTGATGCTGATTCGTTTTGTTCAGCAGGATAATATCCACAAATGGACACCATTTTTTTAATTAATTTTGAAGTGTTGATGCAGCCCACAGAAGTAAAAAGCTAATGTTATGCTATTACGAACTACACCTCACCACTAGCTTTTGACAAGCTAGTGAAACCATAGCCTAAAAAATTGGTTAATAATCTTTGCAAGAGCACTGAACACAACGGCTGTAAGGCGGACAAGTGTGAGTACCAGTCCATGTCCAGCGTGATGACATTTATTGTCCCCGACAGCCACAGTAGTCTCATTTAGCCACTTGTTAGCTACCGCCTTTTTAAGGACATTTAAAAACTTAAAAATTCAAGTGGGAGTGTTTAACGTATTTTATGCTAAACAAAAAAAACACCAACATCTCTTAAGCTTGTGTTAACCATTCAAAATCCTCATTGATAGACCCCGGGGCATTAAAGTACTAACTTACATATGGTTTTAAGAAGTCATTCCTGTTGTGCACTATAGCAGCATGGTCAGTAAAAACTTACCGGCAGACTCCTATATGATATATATACACAAACAGAAACATGTATATACATTATACATACATATACTTACATATTTCCTTTATACACCACCTCTACACTATTATTACCACCTCACTCCAGAGAAGGACTGATATATGATCATTTACACAATGATGTACCTGGTCAGCCTTTTCACTAACAGAGCATTTTAATGTGTAAATGATTAATTATAAGGATTACTATCTTTGACAACATATCCACAACTTTCCACAGTTTACAGAAAACATAACAGTGTGACCATCTCTTCGATAATTTTAAGATTCCTCGTGGTTTTATCACTCTACTACTCCCACCAGGAGTGCACATGTGCTGTTTGTTTGTTTCCCTTTTATTAAATGTCTTCACTCTCCTCTCTATCCCTCCCACCGCCCACTCAGTATCACAGCAACTGCTGCCAGCATCGGAGCAGCAGGCATCCCTCAGGCTGGCCTGGTTACCATGGTGATCGTATTGACATCGGTGGGACTGCCCACAGAGGATATAACACTGATCATCGCCGTGGATTGGTTCTTGTGAGTTCCCACTAAATGTCAGCTTGATGGGGATTGGTCTGAGTGCTGTTCTGCTTGTCTGCCAGCCTAAATGTCATTGTAAAGCTTCAGAGGTCCCACCACTACAAAGGTTATTGATACATAATGCAGAGCGACACATTAGAAAGCCTCTGTTTAGGCACATGCATACATTTAAAGCTGTTTGTGTAGCAGATTCACAATATTTTTTCTCCTGTCTGTACGTCTCCACTGTACAACTGTTTTCCGGTCACTTATCTGATTCTTTTCCTCCTCAGGGACCGCTTGAGGACCACCACCAACGTGCTGGGAGACTCGCTTGGGGCAGGCATCGTGGAGCACCTTTCCCGTGGAGAACTGCAGAGTCAGGATGCAGAGGTGCGCAACTCTGTAATCGAAGAGAATGAGAAGCCCTACCAGCTTATCTGTCATGAAAACGATTCACTCAACCACCGCAAGAGTGAGACGTCAATGTGAAGACAAAAGCCTCAGGGTGGAAATGTATCAAAAGCATTTAAGCTAGAAGGTTAGCTTGCAGTGGGGCAGGAACAGTCTTAGAAAATAATGTTCAACTCAGCCAGTGCTCGAGGTTCAAAGATCATTTTTGCAGTTACAGATAAAAACTCACATCTTTCTTTCAAATGAGGCACATGAAAATTCAAACCCTAGCCAGGGCGAAATAAGTACCCATGTGGTTTAGGAAAACATTACATATCCAATGCCTACAGATTTAAAGGGATAGTTTGTATATTTTGAAGTGGGGTGTTATGAGACAGTTGATGTATTACGTGCAGTAGATGATGGTCTGCGTGCTCCCAGTTTGGAGAACCGGACGCGCTAAAGGCAGTAAACAGACTGCAGACGGGACCTGTCACAAAACATTTTAACCATCTAAACAAAGGCCCAGCCTGAACATGTTTAACCGCTTATGTGTACACTGTATTCACAAATGTCCACCGATTTTTTTTGCTATCCACAGCCGTTTCACTCGGCCCTACTTTTTCTCAACCGCAGAACATCCATGTCCCTACACATAACTGCAGCAGATCGGCTGTTTAAAAAGTCCTCAGCTTCACCATGTTTTCAAAGATGGCATAAAATGTGTTAAAATTATGTTTCCCCACCATGGAAAAAACTTTAGGGTTTAGGCATTAAAACTACTTGGTTATAAGGAAGTTTGTCTCTAACTTGCATACAAAAGATAAAAACAAACAGCCATTTCCTGGATGAAAGTCTTCTTTGACCCATTCATCCACCCTGACCTTTTCCCTACCCTGATTAAAAATGATTTCTGTTGAATCTGGGAATTCGTGTTTACCCCACAGATGCTAATTGGACTTCCATAGACATTGTTTCTGTGATGCTTTTAAGAGGTTGTTTGCCATTTCACGTATTTTAATGAAATCAGGTGGTTTATGATCCATACAGTGAAGCAGCATAAACTCCTCACCAGCAGCAGTGTCAGAGTACACAGTATTGTTGTAGACACACGTCATAAGTAAAAGTAAACCAGCGGATTTCCACTCATGTGAATATGTATATCTGTATAATTTGGCTATTTCTGTTGCATGACTTCACACTATTATTTCTTTTGTAAACACTTTCTCATTACAACTACCTCTAATAGGACTAAATATGAAGCTTCTTCAGTGCGTCACACAGAAATACTCAATGGAGCATAGCAGCAGATTTTAAATGCATCAGTCTTATCATTGTTTGGAATATTTCATATGTTATTTAAGTTTGCTTGCACAATTTAATTACACAATTTTGAATATACTTGACTGTTAAACACTGGATGATGATGTGAAGGAGTATGTTTATTACTTATTATTTTAATGTTGACATTTTTCTAGTGTCTTAGTATATTGTTTTTTACTCAGTGGATTCTTATGAATATTATATAGGTGTGTATTTCCTGTATTTCTTTGGTGCTATTGCTTTGAAATCATGGGTAAAGGACTGTACTGTGACACAATAATGTCACAGGAATATCTGCTCTACCAACCCTTTTGATCTTTATCTCTCTTTTTTTATTGCAAGTCATTAAAGTTGATGGATTTTCTTTTTTTTGACCGTTTTTCCATTTTAAAGTTTTTTTTTCTTGGAATGTGTAATTTGACTTTTTTTTTTTAGAATACTAATGTATAAACAGTAGTTTTCTTCTTCATTAGTCATGCTATCAATATTTAATATCGTTATATTTTAACTGGAATAATATATAATTCATGCAAGGATTTAGTTTTTATTGTTTTGTGAAATGGTACTGTGAAGAACGTGAATCCTGTGAGGAATTTAATATACAGATGCTTTATGCTTTTTGATGTTGATTGTTCTAGAGGAAGGTATAAGTGTATAATTATGAAAGTTAAAGGTAATCAACCTTCTCCTGTCATCTGACTGTGTGTCACTTTTATGTTCATTAAGAGGTTTGACTTAAGTTTTGAGGCTTGATGTTAATTAATTTTTGATTGACAGCTTATGAAAAAAAATGTGACAAATAAATGGCTCAGGAATTGAACTGTGAATCTGATTATTGTGTTTGTGGCTACCCCTGGTGGAGGATTTTCCCCTGTCCAGAAGCTTTTTTCCTTGGAGACACATATGGGTCAATTTTATTGTGAGAATTTTTTAAAATATATTTATATATAATAATATACAAAAAATGATGAAGATTAAATGTCAAAACTGTGCCTTATGTTGCAAATCGGCTTCTTTTTTCTTCATTCAAAGGAAAAATACTTTCCACATTTACTCCCATGCTGGCAGCTTTGTGAGGCTGCAGTGCTTTGAACTAAATGCTAATGTCAGCATATAATATAATATAATAACATATATCATTCACATATAAAAAAGCTGCATGTCTTTTGACCATGGGAGGAAGTCAGAGGACCCAGAGATAACCCACGCTGACACGGCGAGATCATGCAAACCTCATACAGAAGAGCCGCGAGGATTCAAACCTACGATCCTCTTGCTTGTTAGGTAAAAGCCACTACACCACCATGTATCCTTCAGGCTCTCCATCTATTCCAGTTTCTGCCAATCCCATCCATCCAGTAATCACCTCCTCCTTCTCACCTCAGCTTCCCCACCCATCTCTCCACCTGCCCCTAATTTTCTCATCAGCCCTGCAGCACATATACCAGCTCCCTTTCTCCAATCAGCTGCCAGATGGTTGTAACTTCTTTGCTGCTGTGTTTCTTGCTTTTGCCACCTGTACCTACCTGTCTGTAACTGTCTCTGTGATGAGGTGAGTGATTCCCACTCGACTGTCAGGCAGTATGGCTAAATAAAGTTTACTTTGTAGTAAATAAGACACACAGACACACACATGATACCAATAAAAGGACAGTGAGGAAGCTCAAGTTATTATTTTAGATTCATTTATAAAATAGTTCACTTGAGATACTTTGTTTTAACATACAGTGCATTCTTCTACAATACAATACTTGTGTGCTTCACACACAATTGAGCCCTCTAAGTTTTAACAGCCTTGCCATGTGGTGAATTGAATCATGAATACTTTGGCATAGTTTAGTGACGGACTATTAGTGGAAAAAGACAAACGTAAACTGCAAATGCGTAGATATTTAAACCTCTGGTAGATGCCTGAGGGCGTCGTTTTAAAAGACTGACTCTGGGTTCATGCTGAGTTTACAAACAGTCAATATACAGAGTGGACAAAATATCAGGAACATTTACTCTTCATGTGACACAGAAAGTTGTATTCAGGTGAAATCTTCCATCTGATCCCACTTTGATTTCACCTGTCTAACAGTCATTTAAACATCAGGTTAAAGCCTGACAAAGGATCTTTATAATATAAGACAACTTGGACCTGAATTGAACCAAACAAAGTGCATATCAATACTACAGAGATGTTCCCCTATATTCTGCACACGATGAAAACCCAACTATGTTACTGTGTTCAGTGGTATAAACACATTACTGAAGGTATACAAGTCACAAATAAGCATAGAGTACCTTGCTGATATACAGTTTTCTATAAATTTGAGTTTGGTTAATTACACCTTCTATACTGATTTCACATCAGCCACGAGTTGTAATGTTGCAGAGGGAGACACTTCCAGGCAGACTCTGGTAAATAACAGTATGAGCCATTAAAAAAAAAATCTATTCAACTTATCTTACAAGTAAATACTCCTCCGTTGAGACGGTTTCAGCCATGTGTTTGAGAAAATTTCAAGCACAGTTCATGTTTAAATATCTAAAGCCATTTAAATATGTATTGCTGCCCAGGTCCGGTCCCAGGGAGACAGATAGTGTAGATAGAGAGAGACACGAGACGACTGGAGAGTCAGCAAGCTGCGCCGTGTAAAGATGACGAGCTGCTGAAAGTTTACTTGGCCTGTAGAAAAGTATGCAAAAATAGGATATGAGACATTCATGGGAGGTACTTTCCCACATTATATACCATGCACTGTAAAAACAATACAAACAAAAACCAACGTACTTATGACTATGAGTTTTCCTCCATATTTGACAGCACTTCATCACTCCACATTGAGGACGGCCCAGTTATCTTTCTTGTCCTGATGATCACAAGAGGAGGGAATGCCTATGAATGTCTCAAGTTACATCATAAAAATTAGTCTCTCTCAAATAATGATAGATGACATTGTTTACTTTTGGCTGAATGAATATCGTTTAAAGGGGACATATGATGCTCATTTTCAGGTTTATACTTTTATCTTGGGTTTCCACTAGAATATGTATATAGACTTTAATGTTCAAAAACCACATAATCTTCTTCTACTGTCCGTCTGAATTTATCTACATTCACCTTCTGTTGGAAACCCTCCATTTTAGCGCCTGTCTCTTTAAGCCCCCCCTCCTGAAAAAGCTCAGTCTACTCTGATTGGCTGCAAGAAAAATATACCACAACTTCACAAACGTAGCCATGAGTGGAGATACTCAGACACCATTAATCAGATTATGGTCTACAGTTTTAAAGCCTTGAGTCATCGTCCTGATTTTTAGGAACTACATTGGCACATGGGCAGTATGGATATGGTAGTAGGGGATGCTATTTTATTAGCTAACGCTAGAGCTACCTAGTTTAGTGAGGTACATCCTGAATTCAAAATGAACAACCCACTCCTGAGATGCTGAACAATGCAGAACACTTTTTTAGCAAACCAAGATGTAAGTAACATTCCTAAGACAAAAACACACTGTGCATCATTGAGACGTGTCAGTCACAAGGCAGCCACTACCTAAATGACACTATAATATCTGAACATCATGTTGTTTTTAAGAAGACTTAAAACTACGATTGAGACCATTAAATTATTTAGAAAATGTTAACTAAGGCAATCAATAAAGTGAGAAGTAAGGTCATCTTCTCATAGATCTCTAGACAATCTGACCATTTTTCTTTCAGTCAGTGGAGATGCCCCCTGCTGGCCATTTGAAATAATGCAGGTTTAAGGCACTTCTTCACTTGGTTCACTTTTCAGATTGTGATGCTGCTGTTGATGTTGGTTGAATCCTATTTTTCTGATCTATGTTGCCCACAAAAACACTTGTGTTGTCTTATTTTACAGTTTGTGGGCTGGTAAGCAATCCATATGGCCAAATATAATTCTACAAGCACTGAACATTTAGCATAATATATCCCCTTTTATTACATTTTATTTTATTAAATTCAACATATAGTGTGTTGCTGGATGTTATGTAGATGTAAAGTGGCTTGTACCTCTGACATGACGGGCAGGTTGTCATGAGGAAGGAGCCACATTGTTCGGTGGGCCTTGGTTCTCTGTCTCTGCAGGAGCTTTCTCAGCAACCTCTTCACCTTCCGGTCTCTGGGGTCTGCACACTTCACCGCCTTCTTCGTGTAAAGACTATAAAAACAACATTACACTTAATACACAACACAGGATGGCAGTTTAAGGTTCAGCACAACCCCCAAATTTTAACCCTCTGGAAGAATAAAAGCAAAAGAAGAAAAAAAAAACAGTGATTCAGCAAAAAAAATATGACGGACTACAAAGATGTCTTTCAGGTGAAGCAAAGCCTCTGAGAGCTTGAGCCCAAAGGAATAGATGCTGGAAATAGAGCCACTTTTTTCCTCTGGCAGAAAGAAGTCAAACTGTGATCAAAAGTGAGCAAAGTTGACGAAAAGAGGTTGGGAACCACCGAAATAGCGAGGACCAAAAGAACTATTGTATGAGAATTCTATGTTTTTGTTAACTGGACCGTATGAAAAAGCAAGCTCCTCATTCCCCCAGCTACATCAGATTTCTCTGACCCGCTGGAAACAATAGGTATCACAATGCAGAATGGTTTACTTAACTAAACCCTGCTGTTCTGACTGAATGGCTGCGGCAGGGCTCAGCTGGCTCGGAAGGTATTTTCAGATGGCTTGTTATTCCCACATATTTCCTTTCTTACTTCCCTGGCAAATACAGCCCCGAGCCCTGCCATAACAACATGACCTGGAAAGATGACAATGCCTCTCAGCCCAGCTCTGCCCTCCTCTAACGAGAGGCATATTTTCCATGCCTGCAGATTGCTGTGTGCTCTTTAGCTCCAGGAGTGGATAGTTGAAATACTTGCATGATGGCTTGTATACTGCAGTCGGGCCCCTCCGTCTGCACCTCAAACCGCAACACATCTTTGGTACGCACCTTGCCCTGGGAGTACAACATGCAGCACTGGACATCCCTTTGCATCTGCACGCCTTTACCTGGGGAAAAAGAGACAGACATGGAGAAAAGAGAACAAGAAAACATTAGAAAAGGATGTCAAACAAAGGCAAAATTAAATGTTTTATGTTGGCTTACTGCCTTCTATTTCACACCTTTGGTTTTATTTTAGCTTAGCAGATTATCTCAGAGTGAAAATATTTTTCTCAAGTATTGACAGAGCACTAGGGCAACATCCTGACAGTCTCAAAAGTTTTAAACAGCATGCAAAATTCCACATTATCACAAAAAACTTTAACATAACATACAGAAATCATGTACATTAATATTTACTGCACAAAATGATGATATGAAGTGAAAATGTATAGCCAAGACTGAAACCGCTTTTCTATACAGCCATATGTTATCTGTTCTGCAGAATGTGCACATGCCCTACACACACTCACATATGAACACACACACACACATACACACAAGAATGTCAGAGGAATTACAATGGCATCCCATTGTGCTGCGAAACATACTACCTTGGCAGGGAAATGAGAGACAGAGAAAGTGAGAGAAAGAGAGGAGGAGTGTGCGTTTGTGTGGAGGGTGTGCCATGATGCCTTTTCATCCAAAGCAAATGTGTAAACAAATTAAAGTGCGATGGAAGCAGCAGGAGCAATAAGAGCTGTAAAATAGGACAGTGCTGCTTTGCTATGCTACAGATGATTTCCAATCCATCCCCGGGAACATCACCTCACTTCCAGTGCTTTCACAACATTAAAAAACAAACAAAAAAAACAAACAGATGAGACAGCCCCATCACGCAGACTGAGCACGGAGACAGTTGCTTTCTTTCTGTGTTGTGTGATTTCAGATGCTCGTCCTCCTGTGTTCTGCCCCTCTGTTTACATCCATGCCTCCCTCCCTCCTGCTCCTGCTGCTGCTATCCCTCTTCTCTCCTTTTTCTGTCATCGCCATCGCTGTCTTTGCTACACTGTCCACCTGCAGGGTGCATGCAAGCCATGCAAACACACACACACACACACACACACCACATGCACGCATGCACGCACGCACACACACACACACACACACACACACACACACACACACACACATAGTAAGTATGGTGTCCTACCTTCCACAGATGCCAAGAGAATAACAGTCAGAGAGATAACAGTCAACATCTGCAGCATGAACATGATGAGGCTGGCAGAGAGGAGGAGAGGAGAGGAGGATAATCTACTCTGTCACCTCTCCCTCTATGGCTGCCTCTCTTATATTACTCCCTCCCTCTCTTTATACCTCCCTGCCCATCTCTCACTCACTCACTTCCACCACCTCTCTTTTTCTGTCTTACCGTCTTCCCCTCCCACCCTCTGTGTTTATCCATTTTCAGTCATTCTCACGCTCAGCTAAACTCCCTCCCTCATCCTCCTTTTCTTTCACACTCATCTCACCTCTCACTCATTTCTCCTTTCCTCCGTCTTCACTCAGGATGGCAAGCCTCATTTGTCTCATATTAGGTTTTAAATTCCTTATTCATTCTGCTTACCCATTTCATTCTCCAAGACTCATTTAATGGGTGCGAGAATCAAAGATGTGGCGTTCAAAGTACATGTTCAGTCCTGATATTAAAAAAAATCTATTTTTTTCTCTCCAAATAATATCCAATTAACCCTGGTTTGCAGCTGTAGACTGAGTTGTGGAAACTCTCAGGGCGAACAGTAGGCGTGTCTGACTTGTGCATCTGGATCAGACTTGCAGCAGAGTTATGTTCTCTCTGTAGGATTCCAGACAAAATGTCAAACACACCTTGAAACTGTGATTAAAAAAAAGAATTTATTAGCTTAAGTTAACCCTGAAAGACAACATCTATAAATGGATCATGGTCTGTTGTGGATATGATTTTAAATGTTTGGTATATGTTATTCTTGTATCATTAAAAATAGGCTCTAACTTTCCTTGTGCGTTTTTTGTTTTTAACTCTTGAATAGCCTCGCAAAAAGATTCTCCAAACCGATTTGTTTTCTTTGACATCTGATTTCAGATCTTGTATTTTGTGGTATGCACACTTAATTGTTTTTTTTCTGTTTTGAAAATGTCTCCTCTGTCACTTTTATCTCCCCAAAAGTACAATACTGTCCGAAAAGAGTTTGCTTGCATGTGATAGGTGATATCCAGTCTTTAGTTGCACATTTTAGTGCATTTTGTACAAGTTGTTCCACAAGGTTCAGTCCTCGGCATCTTGTTGTTTTCAGTGTTTATGCTCCCACTATTTCAGGGTGTTGTCAAAACAATATTTTCTTTCTATGCTGATAACACACCACTGTATGTTAGCTTTTAAAGTGACAATGTAGCTTGTCTTAAGGGTTGCATTACATGTCTCTAGCGATATCATTGGTTTGAAACTGCATAATATAGTTGTGGACAGGTGCGTCTGGATCAGACTTGCAGCAGAGTTGCACAAATGTATTTGCTTAACTTTAACATGGTTTGAAAATGCTTGTTGTAGATATGTGATATTATACACAGTATATGTTATTCTTGTACTGTAATTATGCTTTGAGTGGAACAGCCTCCCACAAAATCTCAAAGATCATAAAAAACTTAAAACCTATCTTGATTTTATACTTAGTATTTTGTTGGTTTTACACTTAATTGAGTTTGTCATTTTTCTAATATCTCCTCTGTCTCTTTTATCTTCTTAAAAGTGTTCTACTGTATAATTAAAGTTTGCTTGCTTGTTATGGGTCATGTCCCCCCTTAAACTGCTCATTTTGGAAGTGGAGTTGCGCAAGGTTCAGTACTTGGTCTCATGCTCTTTTCAGTTTTTATGCTCCCATGAGTTCATGTTATGGTAAAACATTTTTCTTTTCAGTTCTCTTTTTTATGCTGATGACAAACCGCTGCACATTTGATTTTAAACTCACTATGTAGCTTGTTTTAAAGGGTGTGTCAAAGTCTCCGGTGATAAATGTCACACATTATTCCTCAGACAAATAAAGACAAATCTTACATTCTTTTGTTTGGCCCCTCTAATCATGTTGCTAATTCACAGAGCAAACTTTAAAGTCTGGCAGCTAATATAAAACCACAACCCAGGCCTTTGTTTTTTGGTTTGGGTTTTTTATTTCTTTTTTATGGCTTGGCTCATGCCAATGCACCAATGTCACCAAGTAATTGTAAGGTATTTGGCCAATAAAGTGATTCAGATGTTTGAAAAATATGTCCTTAATATGCCTGTGTAGCCTCTCCCTGTCTAGCCATAAATCATAATAAAATTATTATGTAGTTTCCATAACTGGACACCACAAGAAAAAGCTGAAGACTATCTGAGAGTCAAGCATCTACATCCATTACAGAGAGGCTTCAACAGAAACCGGCATCAGGACCTGATTATACCGAGTACCAGAGAAATTGATGTAGGCCTGCATCTGTTTCAAGATATTCCTTTGAACTGACCTTGTGGTAAAGAGGCTGACAAACACAGATGCCAAAGTCAGGCAATGCTGCCAACAACAGAGTATAAAATGATCGATCAAAGGCCTGCTAAGGTATGACAGGTAGACAAATGTAGCTACATCTCATTGCTGACATATTAAATTGACAGTGTTAACATTTCTTACTCATTACTAACTATAATTGAGCTGTAATTCTTATTAATGGAGCTAATTGTGTTTCTTTTCTACTCTAGCAGGTCTGATACACATTATAAGATACTAACACATAAACTATGTGGCAAGGAAATGTTTGAATGCCTTTGTTCATTTGCCTTCTGCTTGGAGCACTGCTCATTCCCTTGTTCTCAAAGGGTCTCACAGGCCCAAATTCCCCAAACTTATGTTGAGTACAGTCTAGAAATTCAGATAATGTTTTACTTGATGAGGTTTTGAGGTTCACGGTCTGATAAAAGTTTGTTTAAAACCTGTTCATTTTGAACAACCACAACTTTATTAATACATCTGGTCTGTTTTCATGCCATACACTCCTGTCATATCAAATCCTGTCACTTCATTTTGCCCTGCAATCATCTCAGGCCCCGTTTACACGAAAGGAAAATGCAGATATGCGGTTTGGCCTCTCATTTACACGAAAACCCTGTTTTTATCATGGAAAACGATTATTTCTAAAAACTCCGGGCAAAGAGGAGAATTTGGAAAACCCCAGTTATGTGTTGTTGTGTCAACTGGGAGAAACGGGTTTTTAGGTTCTCACGCTCATTCTATCTAGTTGTTTTGAAAGGAACAGGAAGTCGCTTGTGGTATTCGTTGTTATTGATTCTGAGGATTCTGATTGGCTTGCATGGCTTTATCCTTCTCCCTACACTGCCGCCCGTATGTTTGGCATACTTAAAATGGAGCTTGATGGCGTATTTATGCGGGTTGATGTAAATGACAACTGTTTTGAAAACGGGGGGGGTATTTGTTTCTCTAAATACCCTGCTATGTATAAACGTGGCCTCAATCCCCTCACCTGAGCACCCATCTCCCCACCTGCACCTCATTCCCTCATCAGCCACTCTCTACATATACAGGCACAGATCCATTGTTCTTCCACTAGATTGTCTAGTGTGTATTCCCTAGCAGTCCAATGTTTTGGTTTTAAATAGTTATTTTATTGCTTTTCTAAACATTTGTTCTAATTTTTAGCCTTACCCTTTGTTGGATTTTTGCCTGCCTTGACAACTCTGTCTCCTAAAAATTTTAATCCCATACAACTAAACAACCTTCTCCATTATGTTTTGATTAGTTGCATTTCTCAAAATATGGTTACCTCACTCTTGAAACAAAACTTTTCTGTTGTCAGACTGTTGCAGTTTGGTTTGAGGTTTGTTTATTAAAAGATCATGGTTTGGGTTAGGATGAGTGTGTTTGATATGCAGATATCTGCTGACATTCGCTGCCACCCAAAACATGAACAGCAGGTGAGAGTCCTGTGTTTGTTTGAGCCAGCCATCCACCCAACCACCTACCTATGCAAACTTTTTTTGTGATATTCAAGAACAAAAGTAACCTGTGAGAAAATATGTGAAACTGACAATGCTGTTTAGCTGACAGGGACAGGGCTGGCCTTGAACTTGGTACAGCTGAATCTTTTCCTTACATTGATTGCTTCTGTGTCTCACTCATGGGTTCTATAATGACAACTAACATGTAAACATTTGGGATTGTGTGATTGCATCCTTGAATATCAGCAGAAATGTAACTTCCAATCTAGTGAGGCAGCTGTTGGAGGGTGGAGAAACTTCCCTCAAAGTTATTCCTGTTGGATGGAAAACAAAGTCTGACATTTATAGTAGATGTTTTAGATAGCTAAAAAGGCTTCTATCATTTTCGATTGTAGATATGCTAGAAAACTTCTGACATTGAGTGTTTATGATGGCAAATTATCTGCAAGGAGAACCAAGATGCATCACCAAACAAAAATGACATTATCATTTTTTTACATGACAAAACAGTGTCGGTTTCATGTAATTACTTGCACAATGATGAAGGAAGAAACAGCTGGGGTTAAAAAAACCCAACCTTAATTAAAAACAATGCAGCACACTTCATAAGCCTAAATGCTTTGGACATACGGAACTTTGGGAAAAACAAACATAGAAAAATGTTAAGTACATTGGCATGGAAATACTGGAACCATGAGTCACGTCTCATGCAAAATTATTGCTTTAGACACTAATGTGAGACATGTAATGGACACATTTTGTTAGGATAGATAAATATGGGCCTGCCAACGTTCCTGTGGCTTAACAAATTGTAACATTGAACAAATTATCCTTTTGCCCCCCAAAACACTTAGTGGACGCACTGAGAAATATGCAGACAATAAGGCCACAATATGTTACTTATGGGCATCCGGCATACATATCTGAACCCTGGATTCAAAAATATGCAGTCTGTGAACTAAGGGCTGAGGTTGGGGTAAAAATGTGTGTGTGTGTGTGTGTGTGTGTGTGTGTGTGTGTGTGTGTGTGTGTGTGTGTTGAAGGTGGGGTTAACTGCTCAAGAAATTGACCCAAGAAATCAGGTTGGAATGTCAGCTGCAAAAACATACCTTTCACATGACTACGGGCCCAGCTTGTGGGCCAGATACATTTTCTGAATATCTTTACAGCAATTAAAATATCTCCTGTCAAGGTGTGTGAACTCACAAACTTGGGACCAATCTGAAATAAAAACATTAGGAGTGAGAAGTGGAGCTGACAGGGTAATGTAATGTCCTCCTCTTTGAGGGGGTGCAGAGCCCAACATGTATGGAGGGAAAGTATGGCCTCCTGCAGATGTTGGAGAGCTCAGTTCACTGCTGTTAATATGCAGCTTCGGAGATCTTACTGTACCTGAATGGGATTTCCGAGGGATAAAATGTGGGGGGCAATACTTCAACTAATCCTTTAAACGAGGCAAACAGGGAGGTGTACGAAACAGACAACAAGCTGTATGGAATGCAGAATGATGAACAGCACATTTTTCAGTCTTTTTATTCTGCCCTAAAGACATGAAGACGATCTGGTTATTATTTATATGATTTAAAGTACAGGAATAGTTTCCACTCATAACCCCCTGTAGTTTTGGAACAGATTAAACAAACCAGATATATCTAATTAGTTCGCTTTAGAGGTGTGGATGGGGAGAATTATTGACAAGAAGGACTTGCAATGTTGTTCCTTTTGGTCAGTCCACCACTTCGATCCAGACTGAAATATTTAAGTGAAATAATCCTTATAAATTATTCAATGGGTGATCATTTGGTTGGACTTATGCATGGCATTCCCAGGTCAAAGACAATCTGTGTTTATAGCTTCGGTGACTTCCTGGCTGTTCCTCTTGCAGCACTAGTTTTAAGTGAATTGTCTCAACCACTATTGGCTTGACCTGTAAGCTACAGGTCAAGATTTGGTGATCCTTGCCCTTTCCATTTTGTGCCATTATCAGATAAAAAATATTAAATTGAAATGAATGACTTCCAGCCTCAGCTGTACTTTGTGTTTAATGTTAATTACCGCTAACATGCTTTACATCATACCTAGCTAAGAATCATACCAATATTGCTTTAAGCATGTTAGCAGGCTCATATCAGTTAGTTTAATTATTGTCATTTTCATGCACAGTGGTCATGTTTTGTAAGCAGCAAATATACTTGCACCAATCAGTGTGGCCTTTGGCACAGCAAACTGCTATCTTGGGGCAGGAAAAAAGCATTTTGGCCTTTGACCGACAAAAATCTGGTCTAAAGTCAATGGTGCAGTATTTTTTTCCTAAAGGGCTTATGAATTTAGATGCACCTACATAGGCAGGTTCACAGTGCACGTATACTCTACTTATACATACTTTTACAGACAGAGGGATGCAAAGCAGCACTCCTCCTCAATTAAATAGGTTATAGGTGCATTTAATCATATGTTGTTGAGGATTTGTTGATGGGACAGAGGACTGAGAGACGTCGGAGACAGATATCCGATCGGTTCGCCAATATGCTGAATCCGGCATTTTAATAGGAAACTAATGCACCAGCTGCAGGTGCATCTGGCTATAAAAAGGAATGGGAGATGACACTCTGTTTGGTTTAATTCATGTTATTCCGAAAACATCCTATGATTGATAAAGAGGCTGAATGCCCTTAGTCCTGTTCAAGCACTCAACAGAGCCAGGCCAGCTGCTTTCATCTGCTTCAATCTTTCTCTTGGCTTCATATTTAGCACACATACACCAGCATGTTTTTGATCTTTTGATCTAACTCTGTTAAAAAAAAATCAAGTAAGCACATTTCCTACAATGTTAAACTTTTCATTTAATATCAAGGGTATTACAGTAAAATGAAAGGTAGAAAATTTACGATTTGTAAAAATAATTGTAATCTGTACCTGTGATCTGATTACAGGTCATTGAAATTTGTATTTATAGTTTATTTGAAATAATTAACCAAAGCTACAGGATAAACGTTTATTTCCTCTGCATGCCATTTTCCCATCATTTTAAAGAAGGACCATCAGCCATTCCGCTATTTGCTGTTCATGTCCAGCTCTGGGAAGGGGGAGGCTCTACATTTTCTTTTCACATGAGATTTCCTTAATGGAATGTCTTTATTGACTGTGGAAATAAAATGATGTCCAATCCTTCGACATGTGATTATATTTTATTAGAAAAGAGCACTCCATGTTCCACCGTGCCAGTCAGGCATTCCTCTGCAGGGAGTTGACTGGTGCTCTCCTGGAACCAAACATCTGTGCTTCTCACAGCTCTGTTTCATTACTCCCCGAAACACTAAACCCAGAAAATCAGCTTAAACACACTCAGGCATTTATTTTGAAAATCCCTGCTGCAAAAACTCAAGGGGTCTTGACTGTGCCTAGAGTGTGAAACTGAACACTTTGGATGTGTTTAACAAATGCTGCCAGGAAGAACAACACACATCTCAGGTCTAGAGAGATTCAGATACATTCCTAATGCAAACTCCAAGCTCTGTGTGATTTTCTCAGTGTCATACAACAGTCACCGTGTTGAGCAAGACATTTACACTGTTTCACCACTGGCCTGTTTGCACTGTAATGTGCTGCTGCAGCAGAAACAGTGAGTATTAAACAGATGCTGATAACAGGATATTTATAATGTGTTATAAATATTAAATACAAAAACCATCTTTGTCCATTAATCGCAAATAGTTCCAGGATAGATCCAGACTGTTATTGTTCAGGCCAGTATTTGCTTATCAAGGATATCAGTATCAGCAAATATGTTCGCCAATAACCCAAAAGAACTATCAGAACAGAAAGGACACAGATATGATGCAGTAATTTGGTGTTTGTCCACGAGTGAGCACTGACTTAATTGCATTTTCCATTTGTACAACACCACCCTCTGAACATACCATGGTCACAATTATATATATATAAAAAAAAAAAAGTAATTTAAGAGGTCCTGGACCACCTTCCTGAGCACACTTAGGATTAGTATCGGAGTCCTAATTGCAGCGATCTGGTCCAGGCTCAAGGGCCCTTTGCTGCTCCTCTTTCCTTTCTGTCACTAGTAAATTAAAGCATAAAAGGCTCCTCATAAATTATTTTGATATTATGTTTTGTATTTTAAAAAACCCCTGATCCAATATATGGTATCTTTTTTTTTTAAACTCTATAATATATAACTCCCTTAGGACCCTACCTTTCAACAATGCAAAATAATTCACAGGAACAAGACTTAAAACAAAGTTATAGAAAATACTACAGTGATGCCCTGAAACAAGCAAATAAACAAAACACATCAATTACTGTCAAGTTTCCCGCAATAGAATCAGTTTAACTCACAAATCCACTTATTTCATTATTATATATATATATATATATATATAATTTCTCGTAATTTTAAGTAGCAGGAAGCCTCCCATTGGATGAGGGCAGTACCCCAGACAGCTCCTGCATCCCTGGAGGTCCCAGGATCAGCACCTCGGATAGAGGTGTTGACACAGTTGCAGAATGTTAGAAATGATCCACCAGTGTTGTACAAAACAAGTTGAGACTATACAGTGTAGCAGCCCATAACAATGTGGTATCCTAACCGAATGTGAATGTTATCTGCATCTCATCTAGAAACAATCTGCGGTTTTTCACATTTGCAAGACTGACCTAATGCTTAATTTTATCCCTTCTGTTACCAATTATGCTAGTGCTCTGATGAAAAGTGGAGTAAATTATTTTGGAGATTGTTTATACGTAGTCTATGTTCTACACTCAAACAAATACACCTCTCCTCAGTCCATTTCACTCCCACTGCCTTTCTCTTCATACCTCCGTGACCTTTCCCCATGTCCTGTGCACGATCTATCTGAAAACATTTTATTCAGAGAACACACAGAAAGGACAGCTAGCATCCTCAGCACATCAAAATATCAGTTAACCTTCCAGAGTAGGTGCAATGTTTCCATTAAAATATAAATAGCACTAAGATTCCCAGCCTGAATTAGCATCCTAGTTCAGCTGCTGCATCAGTACTAAGCTTGTGCAACGGATAGTTTCCCTTGTTCTTAATGAAACAGTGTACTTATTTGTTTACTTTTGCCAATGTGACATTTTAACTCTGATCACAGACAAAATGACAATACTTATCTCGCAGAGTGTGATGCCACAAACTGAAAACAACTGAAAACGTTTGTTTAAAACATACATTTATTTCATTGTACAGCAGTATTTAACAAATATTTACAAAATAATGTACATATTACCACTGATGTCTTCAAAATGAAGTATGAAAAATCTTAATGGCACGCTGTAGAAAAGCATTTATAAATATCCAATTTGAGAGTTTGATGTAGAAAAGTACCAACAAGTCTTGTCTCTGTAACAGAAAGTTTCATGGATGGTGGCAGATTTCTAATGTCCTTGTCTTCGGATGCAGCATTTAATCTAATGTGCCTACAAAGACAATAAAGAAGAATTAAAACAAATTGTACTGGTATAAAAAGTCTATATTAAACAGTATGTTCATACATCTGCATGAGCATGCTGAATACTTCTTTGGTATTCTTGTTTTATGGGAGAATTATTCAACCTGGTATCTGTGAATTTAACTATATTCAGGCATAAGAAGAACTTCCTGGCACTGGCAAGCCTTACCTTCAAGAAATGCAAATTCATCTATGGCTTCTATTGCGTTGTCTGCAGTGACAAAAGAAAAGAGATGGGAAATGGGAGTCAAAACTGGTTAATACTCTGTATGTTTCAGCAATCCGCATTCAAATTGTCTTTAAAACACTTACCCAAGTCTTTTCTTTGTAAAGTTTTCCTCTTCCCTTGCTGGGCGTACACCAGGGAATCTTTGGCAATCATCTCAACAAACAACTCCTGGAAGAAAGAAGATGGCATTAATATGCTGTTATTTGAAGCCAACAGTAAAACCAGTATCAATACCCTAAGTAAATGGGACATGATTCTGCACAGCACATTTTACGTTCCTGACGACCCCACGTTTTTTATCTGGTTAACGTTAATATATTCATGATGCATTCTTTATTTCTTTATATATATATTATAAACCCATACATGATGTTTGCATCAAGCAGAGAAATTTTCTTCATTTTTTAAATTATTTTAATTTTATTTTTTGCCAAATTATTCTTTTTGCCTTGACCTTGTGTGTTTCTGCATAGAGAATATATTTGATTTAGGGTTTTTGCAGGCTCTGTTATGGTATCTTTTAAGCCCGTGTAGATTTAATTTTGTTTACACATTACATTAATTGATATAAATGGACAACTTTACTGATGAGAGTGTAGAAATAATGAAATGAGAGTAACAACAGTAATTCAATAGTTGCAAGTTGTGTGTGCATGTTAAGAGGTTTAGGCCCTAACTATAGTGAACTTCACTTTACATAATGACTATATATTTTAAAAAGAAGAAACACATTGCACAGGATTAAAGATATTCTCATGGACTAGCCTGCTTCCAAATCAAGGTAAGCGTTGGCTTCACACTGTGGAAGCATCAGGCGTTAGCATTCAGTGTTGATGCAGGACTTCCGTCGTGTTTTTACCGTGGCTTTAGCGATGATAAACACAGACTCCTGGCTGGCGAGGGACACGTCTGGGTCGGTCTTCATGAGCGCCTTGATGCGGGCCAGCGGGAGTTTGGACAGCCGGCTGTGGGTCACAGCGGCCGCCGGGCCTGTCTGCTGCTGCGTGCTCTCCTCCTCCGCCTCAGCCCCGCGGCTCTCCTCCTCGCTCCCGCACCGGTCCGGCTCGTGCTCCGTGGGGGTGACAGGTGTAGCCACCGCTGCTGCCATTCTCTGTCTTTCTTTACACAATGGTTATACTTCAAAAAACACACAAATCGACACCGTTTTCAAGCAACATGTCACAGATGACAACATCAACAGCAGCGCGCCAGCATGTGCTTCCGGCCTTTCAGTGAGAGCCTGCGCTGATTCGTCAGCCATTCACTCTAATGCCCCGCCTTTTCCTCTCCCGCCAACTAATCCTCATCTCTGATTGGTCAGAATGTGAACCAGATTGTGGCTATTGGCTAGAAATAAACGTCAATCAAAGCAAGTTGCCTTGACGATAATGAAGCTGAAGAAACGTCAAGATGTTAAAAAGGTGAATATTTTTTATCTATTTAGAGAACAGTGCAGTGAATAAGAAATATTATGCTATTAATTCAACCGGAAAGAGAATAACGTGGATAAACGCAACTTCACTCACATTTGTAACCCATTTTGTCCACATAGGGGCAGCAGAAATAAACTTTAAACACAATACTGCCATGTAATCATCTAATGTTGGTGCATATGGTGCTTATTTAACCTTAGACACAGGTATGAAGCAGCATTAAAATTCATTTGGGGACGTTTTTCTGTTCAAGTACAGCATTCACTCTGCTTTTAAAAATCCCAAAGCTAATGCTAAATGCTTGACTATGTTCACCTGGCTATACGAAAACTCATTAGTTAACCATCTGAACCCAAAGCTTGTTGCAGTCAGGACGTTTTTTTATCTTTTTACATTTTACTTAATGTTGCCTTTCATTTCACTGCAATATATAAGTCCTGTACCTCTATGGAATAGGCACAATCATGGCTAGAAGTGTGAGCAACCCAAAAATGTGTTTTTTGCAGAGTAAAACATGAATCATCAATAAATCATTTTACAAACATTTTTGGGTCTCCACATGCTATAGGTATTAAACTATTTGCATTTTTACAACCTCTACTTGCAACCTCTCCTCTCTGGTCTGTGTAAACAGCCTGCAGTTCTGTCTTATTTCTCAGCAGGATCAATCATGGCCTCACGGCGTCAATGAGGAGCGCAGAAATTAATCTGTTTAAAAGGATTGAGCTGTTTAAAAAATATGGTTTAGTTACTCATAATAATGACTTAGTATATTTTTTAGAAAGTTTCTCAGCTTTTTGAGAAACTTTGACATTTGATATTTTTCAGTACTAACTCATTATTCTAAGAAAGCTTCTAATTTACTTGACTTAGGGGATCATCTTCATTTTTTCTTTTACCTTCAAAAAATACCTCTTCCCCTCATATTTTCTTTTTCCCTCTTCTCCAGTATATATTTTTTCAGTTTATTCATTTAAAGAGCTTCATCTTTAATGAAAATCCCCTTTATGCTTACTGCTTATATGTGGAATATTTCAATGATTCAATTCACTGTGATTGTTTTATATTACCTTGTTTTGAGTTAACGCGAAACATTGAAGAAAGGCATAAAATGTGTTTTTTGACTGTCATGCCAGTAAAGCTTGCTGTCTTACATTAATAACACTTTCACTTACTTGCAACTCATTTCCTACAGTTTGAAACAATTCTTGTGGCCTACATGCATCATTTATCATCAGTTGATCAGTTTGAAAATTACTATAATGCGTGACCGGTTTCTTCTTTAAAAGTGCATATTCAGCATTTCCATCGTTTTAGCTTATGTCATGCCACACAATGAGCAGTCCACTAATACTCTCTGTTAATAGGATTGTGCGGAGCGATTTAGTCCTCTGAGGTTCCATTCTTAGTTCAGTCACAGTCAGGTGAGCCTGAGGGACGGACATGAAGGACCCGCAGCTCCCAGGTAAACTTATCTGCTCTGTTCACTTTTCTTGTGTTTGTAATCATATGTAATCATTATTCATAGCTTCAATATGGCTAATACATTATTTATGTATGCTTTATAGTTATAGAGTTGACTCAGTTATAGACTGTTTAAAAATAACCTATGCTTGTATTTGTCCTGTGAAAAGAAATTAAAAGACCCTTATTAGCATTAAGTTGTAGTTTACTGATGCAAAATTAGGACAAGGATAACACTAACTGGAAACCCCAAACTACTTCCTGTGAATGACTTCTAACCAATCTGTAAGGCACTAGTAAAATATGTATTAACAATCACGAAAGCTTATGCATACTATTTGTGATTTACACAAGGTGCTTCATTGCAAATTTCATTATTTCAAGCCCATTTAAATGGCAAAATCACATTTTTGTTTTCTTAGCACTTCAACACAAAACCTGTCAACAGCAATAACAAAGATGACACCAAAAATAAAACAAACAACCATACAAATCCCACAGAAAACTAAATCAAGAAAATAATACTGCCTGGGAATGCAACACAGTTTACTGAATAAACAAATACAATATACATCCATATTTAGCCTTTGATTGTTTTAATCTTGGCAAAGCAATTTCTATTTACATATTCAGCTGCATGTAAATTCAAAGTGCTAAATGTTAAAATGAATATAGCACCAAGAATAGATAATGTATATGCAGAATACAATACAACAGTGCAGCAGCGACAAAAGAAAAGAGAATGATGTTCAGCCTGAAATGATTAAGTAGCCTAATTTTATCAAATTGACGAGACACACTAATACTGTTTCTAAAAGAAGGTGGTAATCCTGACACTTTAAGCCTAACAACGGCTAAATTTAGCCAACAGTGACCTGGTGGAGGTACAGTGTTATTCCACTGTACATTTACAGAAGTTATTGTCTGTTATCTTCTTTATTAACCATTGTCTAAGCAGTTTAAATCAGTAATCCTAGCAATGTGTAACCCTCGCATGTCATTTGAAGAAGCTATATTTGCTCTATAAGACGCCCGCCCACACAGAGCTCAAGCCTTGACGCCGAAACAATCTGACATCTGACCCTGTTGCACATTAGTCTTTGTGTAATGCTGAAACCTTAATCAACCGTTTCCTGTGAACACAAAAGAAACAGGATATAAGCCTTACATAACAATAAAATCAAAATGCTGTTCTGTTTGGGAAAACATGAATACTTTGGCAAGTTTTTAAAGAGATGTGGTGAGATTTTGAGACCTGTGTGCGAAGAATAAGAACCTGTTCCCAGAACAGAAGAAACAAACAGGAACAGTAGATACATCCTGCTTTTGTCCATTATTTTAAAAAAATTAAACAAACATGCTGAAATTGATGATATCAGCATTATAGTCTAGGACTCTAAAGCTGATAAGATATTAGTCACAAAGCAACAACAACACAAAGGTGTCAAATAGATCACCGCTTCCATCCTGCGGATAGATTTAGTATCCGTTCATTCATCAATGTGTCTGAAACAAAAAGATATAACAAGTAAATATTTACATTTACTAATGAATTTATCTTCATAATCAGTTATTATCTACCTCCATCTCCTAATAGACATCAACAACTTATAAACTAAGCAGATTAACCAGGTCAGTATTGTTGTGAAAGAGGCCAAAGGATTCTCCACGTACAGACAAAGTGAGTTCACAATGAAGTCAATCTCATTACCGATGTCCTATACATGGAACAGGCACACATTGACCTCTGAAAGACTCCACTGGTCTGTTACAAAAATACCTTAAGAGGGATTCTCCAATGTTAGCGGTGCCTATTGCTGAAGAAGTTAATTTACGACTATTACTGCTGTTTAACATGGAACAGGTTTCACATGCTGCTTCCACACAGTGGCGCTGATGTATTTTTACAGGCAAGAAACACAAATTCCTAAATGTTTTTGTTGTTTCTCATAATTTTCTTAAATTTCTTCTCAAGCCATCAAAGCACGCCTGTGGCCGAAACAGAAAGGGAGCAAGAAATCCAAAGATGAGACTCCGGTAGTGCAGACGCTGACCAAGAAGCCCTCGGCTCCTGCTGCTGTATGTGCCATCCCACAGCTGACAGAAGCAGAGAGGATGAAGCAGACGCCGTTTGAGAGGGTCGTCTACGACATGGCCCACAACGAGAGGGTCGTCAACGATCTGATGCTCGGTCGAAGAGTTGGCTTTTACGAGCTGCGTGGAGAGGTCGGGCAGGGAAACTTCTCCACGGTCAGGTTGGGCATCCACACCTTGACCAAAGGTCAGAAATCACAAGTTATTTATGTGGTTTTATCCCATGTATTCATTACTTCTCTAAAAGAGAGAGTCTGGATTTGTATGTCTTTAGTGTCTTTGTATGAGGTTCTTATCCATAGTAAGTGTATTACCTGTGGTAAATGGCAGTCGGCTGCCCCCAATTTGGAGAAACAGGCAGAAGTATCGTCATGGAAGCTAAGCGATGTACTGCTGAGGACGACCACCAAATACAGTCCCACCTGAAAGATAAATATCAGTATAAGTGTACACTATATTTCTAACATTTCCACTTCTTTACCTAGCTATCAAACAGCCCTCTTTAAGTTATTATGGGGAAAGTAAAGACTCTTATTAATGCCACCAGACTCCTTTTACAAAAACAGCAATTTTACCTTTTTCACCACTGGCCAGATCTGTTAGTTTGTTTATGTTGTTTTGTGAATTTGGTTAATTCGAACCAACTTTTAAAACACCAAAGAACAAAAACAAAATGTCTCTTGTTTTTGCCCCTGTGAATATAGTTCAATATCACTTGTATTGTAGACTTTTTGAAAGTAAACTCCAAAGAGTTACCTTCAGAAGAGACGCATTCCCTCTTGTCCTGTGTTCAGCCACACTGTAGCCTTTTCTGTTATCTGCACAGTTTGACGTTGCAAATAAATATTACAGTTTGTGAATAATGTGCATGTCAGTAGACTGATCCCCTGAATAAGCTTTTGTGATCACCCAGATCCTCCCTGACCCCTGCAGTGCATTTATTCCCCGTTGAAATGCCTTTATAAAAACTAAGTTTGTGTCTCTGTGTGCAGCTTGAACAGTTGCGGGGGTTCTTGGTTCTAATACACATTTTTGTCATACCTTAAAGTAATGCTGCAACAATCTTCCAATTAAATTAGACGCCAAAAATACATTCCTTCAGTCCTCTCCTCAGGTGCATGTAACAGTCTCATGTGTTTAAATCTCTTAAGTATGCTTGTGCCTATTTTGACCTGTCACCTTGTTAGACCCTCACTAAATCCACCAGTGACATCTAATCCTCTTCCCGTCTCAGAGAGAGTCGCTGTCAAAGTTATGGACAAGATGCGTCTGGATAAGAAGAGCCAGCCGCTGACTGCCTCAGAAATCGGCTGCATGGAGAAGCTGAGTCACCCCAACATAGTGCGACTGTACGAGGTGATGGAGACCGGCAGGAAGCTGTATCTGGTGATGGAATACGGCAGCAGTGGAGACCTGTTCTCCCGAATCACCACCAGGGGGAAGTTAAACGACTTGGAGGCCAAACTGGTCTTTGCACAAGTCATCTCTGCTGTTAAACACATGGTGAGCCTCATTGTCAGCATTTTCTGCACAGCATTGTGCTCCGTCTGTGGCTCATACACACTGATGTTTGAGGTATTCATGATTCATATGAGTCATTCAAAGTGAGTAAGAGCTGAATTTGAGCTGCCACTGAATTGGGTCAATCTATTAATGCTTTAACCACATAAGGTAATTTTCATGCATAAAGCACTTTAAATAAGTATATTTATATATGCGACCTCACCAAAACACCAAAATTACCCATAATAAAGGACTTTAATTGCAGAATGTCCCAGATTATACAATTACTGTTGCAAGCACTTGTTAAACACAATCAACTAAGATTCAGTTGCTATTTAGTGTTAATAATAATGGTAATCTGTTTTGGAAGAAGTACAGTGATACTTTAAATAAAGAAATACTTGACCATTTCAGTTATCCGCAATGTTTTTCTTAACATTATTTTGTGAGAAAACTCTAGTTTTAATTAATTTATAAACTCTTAAGTATCTTGACTTTTTGCTTTCATTGTAAAATATTAGATTATTTTAACTACTATTTAGGTGAAATTATTTGAGAAATTTACAGGGAAACTCTTTGTTTGGCCTTTAAACTTTGTTTTATATGGTATGTTCATATGTTTTTTCAATTTAATTTGAAATGTTGATTCTGAAACTAACTGTCAGAGTCAGATAAATATAGTGGAGTCAAAAAGAACAACATTTCCCTTAGAAATGCAGTGAAGTAGAACAAATTGAAAATATAACTTGAGTAAATTAACATGTTATTTTCCACAACTGATAATAAAAATAACAACAACAACAACAACATTTGATACAATTATATTTACACATTGCTTTTTAATGTTTCATTCCAATTAGAGCATTGACAAGAATATTATTATATATTGTTGTTGCTAAGTTTATTCAGAGATTGTTAACACTGTAAACTTTCGGATCAAATAGGTGAATTGAAAATGTCACAATTTCGTTTCGTTTCGTTTCGTATCTGTTCGGTCAATACATGTCATCAAAACAAACCAGAAAAAACAAAAACAAAACATTGATCAAAGTAAACAACATGTAAACAGAGAGAGAAAATTGATAATAGACATTTGGACCGAAAAGGCGTAGGCTGAAGCATAGCTTATTACGCCTACCCTGTTACAACTCAAGTAAATTTAAAATTTAGAAATGTACAATCTGTTATTTATCAACAAAAGAAATAAGCAGTCACAAAAGAGAGAAAAGAAAGAAGCTTATTACTCATTACTCTAACTTATATAAATTAATCATCCTATTTTTAAGTAATTTCTTGAATAAGTTAATGGTATTGCAAGTTTTCAAGTCTTTCTCCAATTTGTTCCATAAATTAACAGCTGTTACCGTGGTGCATCGTGATTTGGTGTTGGTTCTGGTTTTTAACTTTTTAAATATACACTCCCCTCTGAAATTGTAATGGCTTTGTCTTAGATTGAACATTTTCTGAATACAGTCAGGCAGCATGTTGTTGTTAATTTTGAACATAAACTGTGCTGTTTTGAAATCCACCAGTTCATTGAATTTGAGTTCATTTAAATTAATAAATAATTGATTGGTTGGATGCTTATAATTGACTTTGTTAGAACCTCTCATGAAATTTTTCCCATGTTTTGTGATGCAGCATGAAAACAACATCGTCCACAGAGACCTTAAGGCGGAGAACGTCTTCTACACCACCAGCTACTGCATCAAGGTCGGAGATTTCGGCTTCAGCACAGAAATGGGCCCTAACGAGCTCCTCACCAACTTCTGTGGCTCACCACCGTACGCTGCTCCTGAACTGTTCAAGGATAAAGGTTACATCGGCTGCTACTCAGACATCTGGGCTTTAGGTATTCTCTTGTACTTCATGGTGACGGCCACTATGCCCTTTTTTGGGGACAAACTCGGGAGGCTGAAGCGCTGCATCCTTCAGGGGGCGTACAGTATCCCTGCTTATGTGCCAGATCCATGCCAGCTTGTCATTAAGGGCATGCTGCGGCCTGTGCCTGTGGATCGCTCGCCTCTCACACACATTACAAACAGTACTTGGCTGCAGGGGATTGAGTATGCTCGCCCGCATGTCATGTTGCCCCTGTCCCCGGCACACTTTGCTCAGTCCAACCAGCCTCTGTGTGTGGAGGAGCAGGAGGTGAAGAGTTTGCTGTCAGATTTGGGTATTAAGACGGTGCATTTCCAAAACAATCCCTGCTTGGACTGCAGGAGCCCGTTGACAGGAACCTACAGGATCCTACTCCATCGGGTCCAGAAGAGGAGGTCAGTGGAGGCTGTGGGTTATTCAGCGGTTCACCCCGATGAGTACGGGAGTCCGATGTTTTCTGTTAGACCTACGGACAAACACAGTCCCACGACTGTCTGTGTTTTACTGTAAGGAGAATAAGTGGACTGGCTTTAATTATGGCATTTTATCACATTCACATGTGTCCATGTGCTCTCCAACACTCCTCCAATCACTCCAGGCTCCCCTAATCACTCAAGTGTTATGTTACATGTTGAGAAATACTCCAGTTGTGTTACGCAATACTGGACCCAAATGGCAAACAAATGGAGGTTGAGGGAGTCGGAGGGTTCTTCTGTCCCACAGTGTAAGTCAATTACAGCTTACAGGCTAGGGCGCCTCTCTTAAGTAATTAGCTATGATTTGTTCTGATTGCATCACAACAAAAGCTTACTGACGCGCAACGTTCATCATTAACCGTATGGCTATCAGCATCATCCAATCCATCTTAGTCAGTTAATAATTCTACTGAGCTCATCCAGCTACAGGTAATCCGAAAGAGAACATGAGGTGACAGAGATAAAACCTGAGAATATGGAGAAACCTACTGGGGGAAAATGACATCAGGCAAAGGGAAAAAATAGGACCACATGAGTCCAGAACAACAGACAAAATGTAAGGGGCAACCTAAAGGGGACCTAGTATGCTTTTCCTTTCTTCTTTCATATATATAATGTTAAAATGTAAGATTGTGATATAAAATGCAGAGAGAGTTTAAAATACGGTAAATGCATGGAAAAAAGAATCCCTGCAGATGTTGTTAATGTCTCCCCAATTTCGGATCGCATTCCTGTCGCAACATGTTCAATTACTTAGTTTTTTTCTTTTACTGGGGATTTTTTTCATGGTAGAGACTGGTGCTATACTATGGTTATGGTCGATAACGGAGTATTTATGAAATAATGAACGACTTGTGTAAAACTCTCAAGCATGTGGAGTCAGATTGGTTAAGGTTAGGGTAAGAACATCAGGATAACCCAATCAGAAGCAGGGGAGGGCCACTTCAATTACGAGAACATGCAGTCTATATACACAAAGGAGCCCCAAGAGGCCGGAGACCCAGAATCGCTGACCAATCAGAGCGGACTGGGCATTAGTGGGAGCAAAGCTTAAAGAAACAGGTATTCAAACGGAGCATCTCAGAAGTGTGAATAGAGGTGTAGCAGCCGTGGGCAGTATGAGAACAAAACTGAATTTTGTGAGGGTTTTTTAAACAAAAAATGATGCCTAAATGCCTTCATTTAATGTTATTTATTAATTAAATTGTTTATAAATATTATGTAATGTTTCCAAAAGTCTTGAGTGCATTGTTTGTTTTATATTTTGCATGATTTTAATCTAATTTTGTTAACAACTATGTTAATTATTCCATAACGTTTGCTTCATGGGCACTGGCCTTAGCTTTATGCTGCTATCTATTAATAATTACAGCAGTGAGTGAGGTCCAAATTCAATAATTAGAATAAAAGTGTTTTCAGACAATGGTTTTAAACAGTTTTCTCTCAAATCTCCTCTTTTTTTCTACAGCAGGATATTATCTTTTTCCAGCTCAGATTCAAACCATTTCCAAAGAGATTTCTACTGGCACTTTGAATGATTACTTGCTTCCTTACAAGGTCTGAAGTTACAAAAAAAACTTGGCACTTGAGCCAGTTTGCAGGAAATCATTTTGGAGAAATCTCAAGCACTTTCGGTAAAAGAGCTGTTAACGTCAAATGATGCATTTGTGTCCTTAAGAATTCGAGAGAATTACAAAACTGCGAGAAGCTGTAAATTCTCTTGAGACTGTCAAACTTTGCGTGAAGTCAAACTTCAGTTTGTTTCCTTTCACTTGTGAATTCCCCTCGAGGGAACAACAGTCTCCTTGGACAGGCATCACTCTCTGCCTATTATCGTCACCTTGCAATATAGCGCCAATCCTGCCAGTGTCTGCATGCAACTGCTGTATTTGTGATTACTGATTGGCACTGTGATAAGCCTAATATTTTGCAATAAAGTGTTGAACACCAACCCCGCAGCCTGCAGCCTTTTTCACACAGGAATGTGTACACACTGTGTGGGCAGGAGCAGACACAGCGATAATTTATCAAAGGAGGAGTCTTGACTTGCTGTTTATTTAAGAAACCTGTTCTTGCTCAATATTGCTGGTGTGAGAATCACTGTTATAGTTTATTACATGACCGTGGTGTGCCCTTTTAACTGATTAAGGAAGCAGTGAATAATGCTCCTTGTGATAGTGATAAGAAGAAAGATAAACAGTTACAGAGTACCAACAGAGTACTTGTCTCCAGCTCCCATTTCAAAGGGAACTGATGCATGAGCTAAACTGAGTGAAATCTGTTATAAATCAGAGTTAATCTTTTACTTTGAGGTGATCAAAGGTAGCTGAGCATGACATGTCAGTGAGCTTCATTAAACATAGAGGCTTGCCTTTGGCTATTTTTTTATTATTTTTTTTAAACAGAAGAGGTTTTTAATGAGATAGATAAGGTTGCTGAGTTTAACCCAGCTCACATAGACCCGTTTTTAGGGAGTGGGCAGAGGGTGTTTAGTGGGAGATAGCAGGTCAGCAGTAGATGCAACATGGTCTCACAGGAATCCGTGAAATAGCCACGGATTTGCTTAACTCAAAATCAGTGGAATAGCCACGGAATCACTCAAATTTCCGTGAAACTGACACTGATTTCGCTACAATGCAAGTTAATGACAGTCATATCCCGTGGCTATTCCAACATACAAAGTGATTATGTACATTCACTGAGTGAATATTTAGAAAATAAAACATATTTCTCGCTAGAAATGTGATCAAAATCCATTTTTATGCAGAAACTAAGTCAAAATATTGATTTTTTCACTAAAAATGAGAGAACTGTCCACCATGTTTTTTGTTTTGACCGCCGGGACCTTGAAAGTCACGTGACTTAGAACAAACCAATAGGAAAAAACATCCATGGAATAGCCACGGGATATGACTGTCATTAACTTGCAGTATAGCGAAAATCCGTGTCAGTTTCACAGAAATTTTAGTGATTCCGTGGCTATTCCACGGATTTTGAGTTAAGCGAATCCGCGGCTATTTCACGGATTTCTGTGAGACCAGGTTCGTAGATGCCACATACTATACATGATGTGCATCATCTGCAAGATGGACCTGCAGATTAATTCAAGGTGCAGTTCAGCACTTTGTGTCAAGTTAGTCTAATCATATATTTGTAATAGAGTTTTTGTTTTGGTTCGGCTCCTATTCACACTTTGAAGGTTAAGAGTATGAAGGGCAGAAAACATTGTGATGGGACGAAGGGATTGGCTTTCCCATGCAAGCCTCCAACACAGTCCCATTGGGTTCATTGAATCCCCAATCATACCTAATATTTGCATTTTCAAGACTGTTTTGGGACCCCGGTAGGCAGAAATATTTAAATTTTAGAATAGGTGAAAATAACACATTTATCCTACATGCAGAATAACTGCATGTGATTAGTTTAAAGTGTGTAAAGGGGAGACTTGTGGGTGCCCATTCAATAAAACAAAACATTCAGATATCTTAAGGTAAGAGGTGACAAAAAATGAAAATGGCCATGCCAGTTTTTCTCTCGTTCAAATGTAGCCTTATTTGGAGCGTTATTTAACTCCCGTACTGACAGATATCATGACCCAAGGATTTCTTTGTCCTTCTAGTTTCCATCTTGACTGTTTCGCCAAAACCACAACATCGATGTCACCCGGGAAGAATTCGATTTGAATCTGTTTTGAATCTGATGTTTATTATCTCATAACAAATCATATTAATGCCACAAAACATATTAAAAGCAATCTCCTCATATGATGATTTGACATAATACGTCCTTTGATCCAGTCATAAGCCCCTGCCTGGTTGAAATTTAATAGTGATGAGAGAAATTAAGTTTTAACCATAAAAAAACGTATCTTCTGCTTTTCATGCTCATTTGAATAAACTATGTCCTCTCTTGGCCTTTACCTTTCTTCTTCCTCTGGGATCATCAAGGTTTGTCAGGATATCAACCCTAAAGCAGGTCAGCTTTTGTTTGTAATTGCATTTGGCAGTAAACGAGCAGCCTTGAGCTCTGGTTGAATAACAAATGCTCAGTTCATAAAAACACGAGTGAGATGGTTGCGAAAGAGTAACCACTTTGCCTTATATAGACAATTTCCCTTTCAGCTGCAGGAGAGAACATGACAAGGATTGGAAGTCTAACAATGGATTACATGATAAACTACTCCACTACATTTGTCTGACTGCTTTGGTTACTAGTCATTTTACAAATTAAGATGAAGAGCATATAAAATATGATGATTTCTTATGAATAAAACGACTGTACCTAACAATGAATACAATCCAATGAATTTACAGAAAATTGATTGGAAACTATTTTGACTGTTTATTATCATTTTCCATGTAAAACATTTCATGGCTCCGGATTCACAAATGTGTATATTTGCTGTTTTTCCTTAAAATAATTGCAACAATTGCAATGTATTAGTAGTTATGTTGAGATTTGTACTATTAGTTGGACAAAACTAACATTGTGAAGGTCTAACTTTGGGCTCTGGGTAATTTTTGAGGGCATTTCTCAATATTTTTACAAACCAAACAATCAATCAATCAATCAATCAATCGATTAATGTATAAAATAATCAGCCGTTTAATTAATAATGATAAACAGAATATGAATCGGTTAATAGTCCAAAATGAGCTCCACCTCAACAAGCTTCAACAGTCAAATCCTGCTTTTGTTTATTATTTTACATTAGTGCATGATTAATAATAATGTAAGAAATATGATTTATATTAACATAACAGTCATTTTACTGCAAACTTTTAATACTTTTTGTACAAATTATACTTATTTACAACGTTGTAAGTTAAATTTTCAAAGCAGGACATTGTTCTGGGGTTCTGACTTGTACTGGGGTATTTTCACAGTGAGGTATTAGTACTTAAGTAATGGATATGAATACTTCTACCACTTGTTGAAAGTGATGTTAAAATTCACTCTGTACCGTACGTGCAATGTTGTTCAGAGAAACAAGCAACAAAGCATTAATGTCTTCTAATAGGGCACAACTGGAGCGAGATCTGACATGTCTGTCACGTAGACAGCAACTGCTTATTTAAAAGAAGTCAAATAATAACCTTCCCTACCTGAACCAAAGGTGAGAAAGAAAGAAACAGCTTCAGGGATTCAGTAGACAGTAGTCCACATTAACTAGGTCATTATTTTCATGTCGATGATCTGAACCCTGAAGCGGGTCAACTGTGTCACACTGCTCTGCTAACTGATTAGTTTGTTGTTAATGCTTCATGGTGTGAAAAACAAGGACTACTGTCAGCACCTGCACTTCATTTTTTTCTATCAGGGTCTGGTTTCTTGTTCTGTACTGTGCAGACCGCATGAGTGACCTGAGCTCAATTACACTTACGCTAAAGTATGCACACGGATTCATTCCGATGAATGTAGCAGAACTGATGGTTCACATGCTTTCTGCAGGAATTCAACCTGCTAGACGAAACAGCTTCTGATTTACAGGCACCATCCGAAAGTGTGAAGTTAATGCTGGGAAGAAAGTTAGTCACATGCACAAAAGACGCCCCCACATCAAAGTTAAGTTTCTAAATGATTCAATGGGATCATACAGTGCACAGTCTTGCAGAACGAACATGGCAGATTGATAGTTTTTCTGTGACCCAAATCTATTTAACGTACAACATAATTCTAGACAGGTTTGGATGCTTTCACATCCAAACTGGCCTAAATGTTCACATTTGCACAAAGGAAATGGAGAAGCTGCTCACAGCTGGGGGATATTAAGAGTAATGTTGGATGGATGGTGGTAAAACAGCTCCAGAAATACCTCAGAAAACAAACAAGAAGTATTGCATCCTTGGAAAAACATCTTGCTGCCTGTTTGTGAAGTCTAATTGGTGGAATCTTCAAAGTTGCAGTTTGACCGACTTGTGTTGGTGCAAGGCTTATGTGATTTCCTGTTTGCACAAAATGGTAAAGCATGTTGATTTTGTTGTAAACTAGCAGCAAAAACAGCAAACTGTGACAACAGAACATAGTGCATGCTGTATGAAACTAGGATTAAAAGCTTAAATATATGCTATGCAGAATTTTCCTGAACAGAAATGTATCGACAAAAACACAAAAAATCCCTCTCAATCATCACCTATGACCCACTATGAGTGTGTGTTGCTGTCAATATTTGCAGAAACTGTCCTCTGCCTGTGGTTTCTGTTTTCCATTCCTGTGCTTAACCCTTTGAGTATACGGTAACATAAAATTGTGGACACAGCTTGGAAATAATACAAATATAGTGAGGGAAAACACAGAGCGGGCCGAACTTTATTTTAGAACGAGAGCGAATCTGGGGTTTGCTTTCACTTCCGTTGACCTGAGGGGGAGAGGCCAAGTTTTATTGTTGTGTTCCCAAACAGTAAGCAGCAATTCCTGCATAGTCAAGAAATATAAAGGAAACAAATTGATTCATCAGCAGGCTACAATTGCGCCTTGGTGGATTTGCAGCAGAGACGTTGGGGTTTAGATGCTGCATGTCTTTGTCCTGAGCATCATTTTAATTCACATCACTTACACTGATAGCACTTTATAAAGGAGTCACTTCTTATCCAGTCTGAACAAGAAGAATGACTGAGGCACCCAAAACCTGTTCCAAAGTTCACATGGGCACTTGAAAATACTGAATGTATCCTTTAATCTGGCTTCACTGGGTTTGATGCCTGGGAATCTTATTAGATGTGGCAGATTTTAAGCTTTCATGTCAATCTTTTACCATGAACGTTATCTTCGAGCCAATGAAAACCAGCTTTGCAGACCAACTATCCTGACAGCCAAGTTTTAAAGTGTTGACAGCTCATTTAGTCAGTTTTTGCCAGATGCAGACTGCTTCACTGCTTTCATTGATATCCAGTTAAACTTATACAAGGGAGGAGTGGTGCAGCTTTTTTTCCTACCAAAATCAACTGTGGCATCACCAAATCAGGGCCGAACTAAAACAGCTCCGTGCAGTTTCTTGTTTCATATAGAAAAACAGGACTCTGGTTTGTTTCGTCTCTTTATTTGATACAGAAAGACACAAAGTACAATTATAATGCCGATATAAAAATATGGAAATCTGTCATATAAAAAAACTCTCAACTAATCCCCAAAGTGGTTTTTACATATACATCACACACACTTATACACATGCATACAAACACACTCTGAAAATATATTTCAAAGCTGCCAAACAGTGGCTCATTCCTAGCAGGCGCTACATATCACAGAGAAGTGAACAGAATCAAAGCGTTGGCTCATATAAATGCATTTTGCGATACTGGCTAAAACACTGAGGATATGTTATGTTCGTGTTATAGTGAAACGTGCACATTTACATTCTCTCTCAGCACAGGAAATACCAAAACTACTGAAACATAACCAATGTGGGTAAAAGTGATTTATGTTTGACAGCGAGGTGAAACAGCTGCTGTCCTCTCTCCCATTCTTCTCTTCTCTCTCTCCTTTTAGTGGTCTGCAGGGACAAAAGTGTATGATGATTTACGCTGAGTCTCTGTTTGGCATTAAATTACGTATGTATGAGTGTGTTTTGTATGTGAGCGTGTGTGTTTTACCTAAATATTCATTTTCCTATTCACAATCTCAACCAGATCCTGGACCCAGAGCTTCTCTGGATTGGCACAGACAGTCCGCTGTGTTGTGTGTGACCGCCTCCTCTTCATCAGAAACCTGCACATATCAGTATTAATTATTAAATATTATACTGCACAAATAATCAGCATGTACATTTAAAAGTGCTGCCCTAAGCTCAACTCATTCACATCCTAAGTAAGCAGGTTATTTCTTTTTCCATTCGTCTTTGCCAATTTCTTATAGTCTGAACAATGTAGGAAAACAAAAGGTTTGCTGGGCCAACAGTGGTGGTCATAAAACTCACACGACAGCTCTGATGTTGCAATCACCATCTGTTTCCTGCATCCTGTAACTTTCAATGTTTCTCCTCGCTCCTCGTTTCATCTCTGTGACATAGCCAAGGCAGCAGTTACCATACGAGCCTAGAGACAGAGAGATCAAGTTGCCGTTAGACAGGGAAAACTGCCTCAACTAAACATGTCACTCAGATGAAGCAATAACTCTAGTCAGGGGCCAAGAGAGAACGATATAACGATATATATATATATATATATATATATATACATATATATCAATGCTATCATTGGTAAGTTATGTTTTTTGTCTGTTTTTATTGGAACACCTATAATCTTTAAATCTTAAAAGTCCTGAAGTGAGCACTATTTATGTCAGCTGTGAACTACTGACCCAGTGTTAACTAATGTTAATATGAAATAAATAATAACCATTGGTCTCACAAATGACTAATTTAATTATGTGTGATGAAGTTATTATTTTTGTGTCAAAAAAACACAAAGAGCAAAAATCTGGGGCTAAAAAAGCTTCTTGGAAGTCCCCATTTTCATCATCAAAAAGTACAAGGGATTCATTTTGGGAAGTTATGCTGCATGTTCAGCATTAAGAAATAACAAAACTAAAAGATGGCATTTATTTGTTCTCTCTTTTACTAATACAAGGACACACAAACATAACTTTCCATGACTGATCCTGGTTCAGTTAGCCCTAACTGAACTTTGGCAACACTATCTGTGGTTCTCTCTGGTCAAGATAGGTTTAAATAAATATATAAAGATATCAGGCTAATGTTTCATGAATATTTTAATTATACTATTTTCATTTTTAGTGTCAATATGGTCTGTTCCAAGTCTTTAAAGTCTTAAAGTAGAATAATTTTACCATCAGGGTCAGAGTTGTGAATGAGGACAGGACATGACATCATGTCTCTGGTATTTTAATACGGGAGTTTGGGGGGTTTAGCGGTCCAGGAGACACATGTTGTACAAATGTTTTACAAGCTGATTTCACTATTAAATCTGACTTTAATAGTGTCGGCGAATAGCTGAAGGAGTCCAGAAAATGTTCCTGTCATTCCTGACAGCATGAAGACATTTTGAAACAGCATTTAGACACTGGGAAATACAATTTAAAGAAGGTTCAATTGAACCGTTAACCGAACAAATAAATCATGAAATTTTGGTGACTTTATTTTTTGTCAAAATGTACTTGTGCACTGTGGGAACCTATACTCACAAGCTTAGTAGTTATAAAAATATTTGCTCACTGTAATTCATAACTTAACTTGTAATTGGGTTATAGTTTTTGGTTTTTATAGGTTTTGTCATAATAAGTTTTATGTCATCATACTGTGCATTTTGTAATGTCTAATCAACTAACTCTGTACTATTTGCAACAAATCTGATATGTTCCCTCTACTGCTCAAAGTTAAGCTTCCTCTGCTGCTTTTAAATGCTTATTTAATACCCAGAGATAGTTGAGGCTTGCCACCACATGATTGGCTGTAATGACGCTACTGAATGGTGAGTGAGCTACAAGCTGCAATGATCACCTTAAAAAGCAGAAATAAGAAAGGAAAATGTTGTAAAGGAGCGTTGGGAATTAAAGAAATGGGGAATTCAATTTTGATGTATCAAAAAGAAACTGCCAGTTTTACTTCAATGTCCACAGAACATAATTCCCCATTCATGCTGGGGGAGAAATCCTTTTTGAAAAGCAGCTATTTTACTAAATTAAAGTATCGTGTGTTGTTTCCTATTTCTCAAATCTGTCACAAGTTTACCACATCAAAGCTGCCTTTTAATAGCATGCCTAGACAGATTACAATTGGGTATGAAGTGTTGTGGTAAATGGTTTTGAGCAGAATAATTAACTTCTTTGAAAGAGAGGATTTAGCAACAATATAAAGGAATGTGGATTACGAAAAACAGCTGCCTCCACAATGCAACCAAATCTGATTAAAGCGAGTCACCACATATTCTCCAGAGTCATAAACAGAACTCTATCCATTCTCTGATAGTTGCAGTTTAAAATAGAAAATGCTAAAACAGTTATCTTCACAACTTTGAGCTACTATTTAAAAAAATGCATGGTTAAATCTATCTGATCTATCTAATCCCAAATTGCAATTATAATATCACAGTTCTGGTGTGAATCAAATCTGATCTTTTCCACTCACCTTGTGCCAGACTCAGGTACATGCAGGTGAGGATCAGGAGAAAGAAAAGAGCCTGGAACTTCATGGCTGCAGTTGTTCTTGTTGTGTGGATCGCTGCACAGAAACAAAAAGATTAAATCACAGCGCAGAGAAAAGCAGTAAATTGGAAGCAGAGCCTCCTCCTCCTCCTCCCTCTAGTTTGTACATTTTGGCTGTTTTCCATCACAAACCCCTCTATCTGAACTGTTGCAACAGAAAAAGGTTAAAGCTGCGACCTCTGATTAAAAAGGTTTAAATCTCTGTCTTGTTTCCAGCTGCGTGCAGCTGTTTCATCTCAGCATACTGAGTGTTGTTGTACAGAAACTAAGTGGATTTGTGGTAAATGATGACTCAATGCAATTTTCTTATCAAACATCATGTTCACAACATCAGGACTGCAACAAGAAGAACAGAAGGGTTGAGATAGTTTCCTAAGCATGCAGAGTAACGTACCTGCTCACATTCAGTATTTCACTAGATGTCCTGGGATGGAAACCTTCTGTCCAGCTCCTAGTGGCTCTGTACTCTTATAGTGCAAACATGAAACCTGCCCTCCCTCCTTCACCACACCTCCTCTGACATGTCAACACTAAGACTTTTACAACTGAGGTGAAATTTGATCACCGAATCCCACAGAGCCCCCCCCCCGCACACACACACACACACACACACACACACACACACACACACAAACACACACACACATTCACACATCATTACCACCCAAGTACCTTTAATACGCTAGTCTTTTTGAGGCACATGACAACTGAAGATAAAGTAAAATATTATTACTAATAGAAGTTATTGACAAAGTTGAAGCAACTTTTAAATACATTTTTTACAGTTATGATGAGAGTGGATTTTATCCCACATCAGTGACATCGTAAGATTAAGCCAAAATATCTCAGACAGGGGTGTTTCATCTTCTTTTGGCCTCACTTTTGTTGTCCATCTTTATACACAGTCTATGCTATAAACAAGATGAATGGCAACAGTTTACCAAACCTGTTTCAATGTACATGCAGTAACCTGAGTAATGCTTTCAAACTTTCGAAATTGTGACATAATCCTTTAGTCTGACCTAGTTGGACTGGATGACAGAGAATCTTAACACACCTGCCAACCCTTTACCATCAAGGTTATCAACCAGCCAATGAAAACCAGCTTTGCAGACCAACTATCCAGGGAGCCAAGTTTTAAAGTGTTGATGGATGGCTTATGTAGTCAATTATTGGCTCAAATTGATGCCAAATACAGACTGCGTGAGAGACTACTGGGAAAAATCTAAATCTGCTTTTTCTAGTGAAAATGACATCGGGGGGAGTGGTGCAACTTTTTCTCAGGACAGAAATCAGGACAGAACTGATTTAAAACAGTTTGGTGCAGTTTATTGATTCATAAAAATAGAATAAATGTGGTTCATATCGGCTCTTTATTAGTTACAAAAAGACACAACATTATAATGTGGATATAAAAATATGGAAATCTTTTGTATAAAAAACTCTCAGCTACTCCCCAGAGAGTTTTTTTCTGTAACGCTTTATGATAAGGTCCTTAATAACCATTAATTAACAAGTAATAAGGCATTGTTCTCGCTTTAGATCCGGTAGTTGCAAAAAGCATAGTTAAGTTATAGTTAACTTATAATAGATCAGCAATAAAGTATATTTTAATATCAATAAGAAAACAAAATAAGATTAATAAAGGCATGGCAAAGACATAATGGGTGGGTCATGGGTGTTTTTAATGCCATTATTAACACTTATATAAGCTTATAAATACACAATAATGTTAATAAGCATCTTGTAAGGACTTACAAGGGCCTTATTACTTGTTAATTAATGGTTATTACAAGGACCTTAATATAAAGCGTTACCTTTTTTTCTTCATAAACATCACCCAGACATACACACATTTGCACAAACTACACACAAATTACAATATAGAAAATCAGGACAACAACATCAAAGACAGATTGTGAGCATATATGAAGACAATGGATCCCGGAGGATGTTGAGAAACTTCAGTTGGCGCCAAATAGATAGAATAAGACACACGACCTCGTCTTCACTTTCAAGACCTGGAGAGAGGACAGACTTCCCAAAGAGACAAAGTTCAAGCACCATTCACGCTTCCTCACATTCTTCTTGTTACTCCTCTTTATTGGCCTACAGAGACAAACATGCTATGATGAAGAATTAGGCTGTCATTGAGTTTCCCTGGAAGGCAGTAAAGAGCATCATTGTTGGAATGTGTTGTGCAACTTTTTACCTAATTCTGCGTTTGTTCTTACATTCAAGTAATTCATGAGTAATGAGTTGAGTGGATCTCAGTCATTTCTGGGACCCACATCCCATGTGGATTAGAACACACAGGCCACCATGTGTTTTCTAACGGCTTCTTCCCTACCACAAATCTGCACATATTTGTAATATTACATTTACATTTAGTCATTTAGCAGACGCTTTTATCCAAAGCGACTTACAGAAAAGGGAAACAATCAAGGTATAGTGCGATAAGAGGCATTAGTGCAGCAATAAGTGCTTGACAATTCTTTAAGGAGTGGAATTATCGTGTGGTGCTTGGAGAGAAGATGCTCTCTGAAAAGCTGGGTCTTCAGGAGTTTTTTAAACGTAGAGAGGGACGCCCCTGCTCTGGTAGGAACTGTTGGTACGTTCCACCAACGGGGAACAACAAACGTAAAAAGTTTGGATTGCCTTGAACGAATAGGTGGCAGAGCCAGGCGTCATTTATTGGAAGAGTGCAGCGGTGGTGAGGTAGCAAATGGCTGTATCAGGTCGTTCAAGTAGCTGGGTGCAGTACCAGAGACAGCTTTGTAGGCAGCATTAGAGATGTAAGTTTGATGCGGGCTGCAACAGGTAGCCAGTGGAGCTCGATGAGCAGTGGTGTGACATGTTAACTTTTTGGCAGGCCCGACAGGAGGGCATTACAGTAGTCACGTTTTGAGATGACAACAGCTTGTGTCAAGAGTTGAGTGGCATTTTTTGTATTTATGTCATCCAGCTTGCTGCACATGTTGGTAACACACCAGTAAAAAATATTTACCAGTTCCTATTGGTACTAAATACAGTGGAAGAAAATAAGACATTATGTTTTGTTACTCACACACCGGCATCAATGGTGCAGCCACCACTTGTGTCCTGTATTCTGTAAACTTCAATGTTTTTTTTGCATTTCAATTAATCCTCCTTGCATAGCTGAAAGAGAGATAAAAATATACAGTGTACTTTCTCATACACACACACACACACACACACACACACACACACAAAATTTGAGCTAAAATGCGCAGTGATCACTCGAAAACTAAAAGTCAGTTGTAGGAATGTTTTGTGGTTGGCAGCTTCAGACTCTCGCTTGTTCATTCACAAGTTCAATTGTCTTGGGGTATTGATGCATGGATAAATAAACTGTTAATCAAAGGAATGTGTGTTGTGTTTCCTAAAAAAAGAAAAGCCTAAAAGCCTATAATAGCAAGCCTAGACAGGTTAAACCTTGGTATGAAGTGATCTTTCAATAATTCAACATATTAAAAGAAAGGATTTAGCAGCAATATAAAGGAAGATGAAATACAATTCATAATTCAACCAAATTTGGTAAAAGTGGGATTTGAAGAGACTTCTTTGTTCCACTGAAACTAAGTCCATTTTTTTTTTAGATTTGACAGTGTAAAATGCTAAAACAATATGCACAATATTAGGCTGCTATAATAATTCAATTTGCCATTATAATATCACAGTTCTGGTGTGAATCAAATCTGATCTGTTCCACTCGCCTTGTGTCAGACTCAGGTACATGCAGTTGAGGATCAGGAGAAAGAAAAGCTGGAACTTCATGGTTGCTGTCATTCTTGTGTGGACTGCTGCACAGACACAACAAACAAACAAACAAACAAACAAACAAACAACCAAAACAAACAAACAAACAATTAAATCACAGAGCAGAGCCTTGTACATGTTGGCTGTTTTCCATCACAATCCCCTCTATCGGAACTATTAAAAAGGTTTAAATCTCTGTCTGGTGTCCAGCTGCGTGCAGCTGTTTCATCTCATCTTACTGAGTGTTGTTGTACAAAAACCAAGTTGATTTCACTCCCTACACTTATCTTATGAAACATCATGTTAACAAAATCAAGATTACATAAGTGGTAAGCATAACATGAGGGTTGAGACTGTTTCGTAAGCATTCAGAGTAATGTACCTGCTCACATTCAATATTTCACAAGATGTCCCGGGATGGAAACCTTCTGTCCAGCTCGTAGTGGCTCTGTACTCTAAGACTTTTACAACTGTTTAGTAAAGATGAAATTTGATCACTGAATGCCACACAGTCACAAACAGACACTGTATGATAATACCACCCAGGTACCTCTGATGTTATTGCACCATACTGTAAAAAAAAAAAAAAAAAAAAAAAAAAAAAAGATCCTTTCTGTGGTTTTACATTCAGACACACTGTATACAATGGGTATATAATGTAGTTAACATATGATCATATTAAAGTCTTGTCTCACTGAGGGACACGAGAACAATGCTGAAATTGAGACAACTAGAAATGAACTAAAATAGTAATGCCATCCTTTAGTGATGCCATTTAAAAATCTTAAAGTTTTGTCTCCATGGTCAGAGGTCAGAGGTCAGGTTCTGTGTAGCACCTCTGAACTATGGATGCACTATGGAAGTGGATACGCCGCTCAGCCTGGCAGCCATTTTTCTTTCTAGTGAACACTTGTGGTGCCCAAAAAATATTCCCCATAAACCACCATTACAAGAGAGACAATGTGAAACTGTTGACTGGACACCTCAAATTGTAAATAAGCTAAATGACGACCTCTGTCTATTATGGATTTTGATTTGTAAAGGTTTTATATTTGTAAAATGTTCCTTTAGCTGAGAAAAAAGGCTTTAGAATCTCTGATGTAATTAAATTGTGAAAGTCTATTAGCCGGGCCAGTGCGGGAAACACTCCGGATGTTCACTACGCATAACGTAGCCGTGGCTTTTTTGGTGCATGCGCCAGGTGAGCAATCCTGACTGGACTGAACAGACGCCAACTTCGGGTCTCTTAACAATTCCTAATAAAACATTCATGCTCCGGACCTCCAGCACAGCGGATACTTCCTCACACAAAGGCAGATCTAATCTGACAGCACTAAAGCTGTCCAGATGTATGGCTCCCTTCCAAAGCTGGTTTATTGTGTGTTTATGAAGTTTCATTTACGTCTAATGAACTGGGCCATGTATTAGTGATCCCCATCAGTCCTCTCGACAGCTGCAGCTCATTTACAAGCCTGTCCTGCTTCAAATCTAATTCCTAAAGGATGATATGGACTTCATGGTATATTTGTTGCCTTTGCACTCTTCCATATACAGTCTGTGTCAGATCACCTATATTCCTGCACTATACTATGACCAAAGTCACACCTCCATTTGATTACTGTGGTGCTGCTAAATAAATCCACCTGAGTAATAAACATACAGAGAGGATATAGAGGGGTGTCAGTCGGTCCATAAACTGTATGATGAATGTTAAGCAGCAGCATATGTGGGTGACTGTGTGCAACTGTGTGCAAATGTGTGTGTACAAGTATATTTTATTTTGTGGTTGACCTGACAGCAGAAGGGGCTGCTGGGATCCTTTAACCTTTAACCTTAATAAACTTACTATGGTGTAACAGATACTTGCTCCAAGAAGGGAAAACCTGATAAATGTTAAAAGAACAACGTATTAAATGATTACAAGAAACGTAATATTTTGCTCTTTAAAAAGTTTACTGGAGTGAAGTCTATTCCTAATGCTTTGGCATTTCTTAGTATCAGCACCTTAAATGCTTTTTAGTTTTGGGTGTTATTATAATAGATTTGCTGCTGCATTGTTGGTCCCTTTTCAAAAGAAATATGCAACTCTGGCTGCTCTTACTTTTCAACCAGAAATCGACCAGTCATGAACCTCCATGAACATCCACCCCTTCAGAAAATGTTCTTAACTCTCCTTTATATTACATATTATCAGTTTTGAAGTGTTTGGCTATATTTCTACTATTTTCTACTCTAGATATATTGGAATCAGCTTACAAATGGCTCAACATGAGTAGGTTTTGTTAAACTGTAAAATGAAACGTCCCTGAAGCTGATTCCAGATTCCGGGAAATTGATTGCTACACAGAGGAAATCGTTTTTCAAATGTGTGCCTTTTTTTTTATGAGGTATGAAAAGAAATATGTTCTGGAGAAAGAGGCTACACTTCATACTTGACTTTTGTTTGTGCTCATAGTAATCTCAGCCTTGCGATGATTTGATTGCTTCCAAATGTCAGCGTTCACTTGATCTGATGATGTTGTGTCTGAATCATGAATACTAAGCAGTTTTGTAAATTACTTTGGATATGTGTGTCAAACAAAAGCCAAATGTATTGCAGGTCTATTTGTAATACATTGATAGATATGTGAATATGTGACTTCTTCATGATGTCACAACCTGCCAAATGTCCTGTTTGATGATGAAAGGAAATAAGGTCAAATATAAAATGTATTCAAAATGTTTTTATATAGTTCAGTTTAAAGTTACAGGGGCAGTGCACAATAATAAATATTTCTGTAAAAGTGCCAGTTTAGCCAGACTGGCTAATTTTCAACTATAGTAATATATATAGTATAAAAATATACAACTAGATGATATCCTCATGTTACCTCTTATATGAACAACTTTAATTCACATTTGCAATATTTAACCCTTAATAGGGCACTCGTTGAAATACTTGCAAATTCCAAATTTCAACCCTAGAGAATATTGGAGGATATTACATACTGTCAGAATGTGTAAAACAAACAAACATACAAAGTGTGTTTTTTTCTACAAGAAAAAAATGTGCAGATTTATGGGATTTAAAGAGGTGAATCTGCAAGAAAAAAGTTTATTTTTTCCCACTTTTTTCTCGTAAATCTGCGACTTTTTTCGCACAGATTTGCCACTCTAAATCTCTTAAATCTGCTACTTTTTTTCTTGTAGATTTGCCACTTTAACCTTGTAAATTTGCACCTTTTTTTAATCAAAATCCATGTGGTTCTACAACCAAACAGAGAGACATGGGGACCCCACTTTGATATCCACTGAAGTTACCAAATATAGTTCTTCACCCGATAAAGGGCTAAGTGTTATTAAAGTTGTTTTTTTTTAAATCAGATTTTATTTTTTTTGTGTTATTTTACGTGTGTTTTTTTGTTTCAAAGTGGACAAAAAATTATCGGGTCATATAGGTGAGGTTGTGCGGAAAAAAATTATACCAACATGGAACATTTCTAAGTGGTACATACAGGCAGAATGAAAAGGATTAAAAAAGCAGACAAAATAAGCCAAAAACTAGCCCAAATTGTTGGAGAGTGGAACATTAAATCCATATGTGATTGTTAAACATCTCATTAAAAAAAAATGCACATGAATTTGCTGCTATAACAGCTTCCTCTCCACTGGAGTCCGGAACCATTCAGACACAAGAAGGACGACTGTGGCTCAGAAAGTCGTAGGTTTACATGTCGAAGATTCCTTGGTTGCTACATCGATTGTATGAAAGTTGAATGTTATGTTACAGATAGTTGGTAACTACAGATGGCAACTTGTAGGGTAGCCAGTGTACGAAACTGAGTGTGTATACGATGTATACGAATGATGATCTGTATTTTAAAAAAGTGTTGATAACTGATATACTGATAAGAACTGGCTCGTCATCTGCATTTCAATTAACCCAAAAGATGTTGGATGGGACTGAGGCCAGGACTCTTTGCCGGGGGAAAACATCAACAACATTTCTTTATCGACCAGGCTTCGTGCACATGTGAATCATCAATCTGTCAAAAAGGTAAAGCCCACATCCTCTGTGAATTAGTTAAAACATAATCCGTATTTGATTACACAATACCCCACACTAAAGTCATATCCTGACATGACAAGAACAGTATTCACTGCACACACACATACAAACAACTTTAAATACATTCTCAACATGTTTTGCTGTACTAAATTCAAACACTTTGGAGCTATCAAATGCATCAAAGGCAAACATGCAAAGCACATGTAGCCTTGTGTGTTTCACAGCTGTGCTCACAGCTTCAGGGGTCAAATTTGTAGTTGAGATGTTGAAAGAGAGAGCATGTGCTTGTGTGTGTGTGTGTGTGTGTGTTGTGTACTTTAGCGTTCTGTTGACAAGTGCAAAGACTTTATTGATGTGTGTCTGTCTCGTGATGTTTGCCATACTCTAAGCTGTCGTCATAAAGAGGGAATCCGACTGTTGTATAAAATGTAATACTCTATTACAATTACATATAAAAGCACATAGGTATGAGCAGTGATAAAAGTTATAGTTCTCATTATGCAGCATAACTTTTCTCTGTGTTATGTAGGGGTGGTTGACTTCACATTCATTGGGGTTTTTTAATGTTTAATTTAGGTTTATTGCTGTAAAATAATTGTAGCCGAGTAAAAAGATACATTATTGCTCCCTGAAATGTGGACTAGAGGATAAGGTAAGATAAGCCTTTATCAACCGTCAGACGGGAAATTTAGTTGCAAGAAGTGGCTATAAAAATGCCAAAAATTCAATATGTAGAGCATGTGGATAACCATTTCCCCCAGTATTAATGACACTTGTGTGGTGTATATATAAATTCCATTTTATTCCAATTTTTTTTAGCATTTTCCCCCCAAAATTGTGCTAGATAATAAAGTACTCTGATCTTTTCCTTCCTTTCGTGATATACGTAAAACATTGTCAACACTCTTGTTAAAGGACTGCATTAAAAATTGTTATTTAGTAGTACACGGTCACCCAAGATGAAATAAAATCATTTCTCATTTCATTTTTGCCTCTTTCCATTCAATGGTTGTGACAATGTGATTTATTATTGACAGATAAAGTGTATCTACTCAAAACTGAATTATACAATCTCTTCAATAAATATCACAATGTAAATGAAACCACATTAAAACAAAGGATTGTTTCTGAAAACAAAATTATTCAAACTTTATGGGCGACCATGTATTGAATTTGTTATACCAGTGGTTCCCAAACTGGGGGGCGTGACCCCTAGGGGGGGCCCAGGGTCACAAAAGGGGGGGGGGGGGGGGGGGGGGGGGGGGGGGGGGTCGTGGCAAGGCTAAATTGAAATGATTTCATTGTTCTCCAATGCTGCACTGAAAAAAAAATCTGTTTAATTTACGGAAAAATACCAGCAGCTGTGGTTGCCAGAACTTCACCGTAAAAATTACAGTGAGTTGATTTTCTATTCCAAATTTAAATGTAAATATCAGCAAGAACTGTAATTTAGACTGAATAATCCTGTTATTTTTAGGGTAATTGTGTCATTCATTCACACATCATGGTATTTCTCCCTAAATTTTGCATCAAGATGTTATTTTTGTTTTTACAGCAAAACTGTGTGTTTCTGCCAGCTTATGACAGAAAAAAGTTTTGTGCTATTCTTTGATTTACAGTAATTAAAATAGTCTAATACGGTGACATGCAATTTTTAATTTAACGCCCTATTTCTGATGTATGTGACAGAGTTTAGGCTTAGAACCACTGTGAACCACTGTGTTATACCATAGACTGTATATAAATAGGCCTAAGTGTTACACCCATACAGTCTATGGTTATACCATGACTTCTTTCCTCAGTTCAGAAAATATTTAGAAACACTACACCACCATCTAGCGGTCAAAAGTGGAAGTGTACCAAAATCCCGTCCGTAGATCCAGTGCCGTGTTATGGAAGCGGCCCGTTGCTCCATGATATCCTGACCGAGTTTTACCGGACAGTCACCGACACCTCCATGTGGGCGTGACCGACCGACCGGCTTGCTTCCATAGCAGCCACTAAGCAACCACCAAACCAGCAGGTCGGTCAAGACTGAGTGCAAGTCATCCTGACTTCATAGTTTTGTATCAGTTGCGGGGGCTGTACTATTGTTTTAAAGGCAACAACCGTGAGCCAGCAGTGACAGTAGCGGCTGGTTGTGAAGCGGACACTAGTGAGTGACTTGTGTTAGCTAGAAAACCACATGGATCCTCAAAACACCAACATGAGCACTGAGGCGAAGATGTTGTTGAGCCACGCTAAGACTCTGAGGCTGCACACCGGGAATTTAGTCAACCCAAGTCGCCTGAAGAAGAAATGCCCGGGGTCTCCGAGCGAGGAGGTAAGATAACGTAAAACCGGCTAATGGTGACGTCAGTTAGCTGTGTTGTGCTGGTGTGACACTTTAGCTCATTAGCTTAGCCTTGAAAGTTAACGGTGTTATGTCATTAATGGTTTCAACACTATCTGGTTCCCGTGCTCGTGTGTGTAGCTGTGTTTTGCCTCAGTTAGCAGATTCGTCACATATTTAATAAACGTTTAACTGGCGGTTTTCCAGGTCGCATCTCCATCTACTGTGGATAATATTGTTGTATAAGTGAACACTACATCACAGCCACATATACATAAAAAGAAAGCATGAAAATATAATGTTTGCAAAATCGGTCAGAGCTGGATTCAAATTCACTACAACATTTAATCCATCACCTCTACAGTCATGGAAAAAAATATTACACTATTGTTTTCTTCTATTTCTTGTTCATTTTAGTGCCTGGTACAACAAAAGGTACATTTGATTAGACAAGTACAATAACAATAACAATAATATTAACAACAACAGAAATAGCTCATAAAAGTTAAATTAAAGAGCTGATATCAAGACATCTTCCATGTTTTTATTGATTATAACCAAAATCGTTATCAATAAAACCATGTTAAATGTCTAGATATCAGCTCTTAAATTAAACTCTTATCAGCTATTTTTGTTGTTATCATTATATTTGTCCAAACAAATGGACCTTTAGTTGTACCAGGCATTAAAATGAACAAGAAAGCAAGGAGAAAACAAGGGCGGTCTAATAACTTTTTCCATGACTGTATATGTTTATTAATTATTAAATGTTTATTATATGTGACGAATCTGCTAAATGGGGCAGAAAACAGCTGCACACAACAGTGAGGGCACCAGTTAGTTCAGAAACCAATAAGGACACAACACCGGCAAGCTACATGGCTAACGTTAAATATTTAACTAGTTAAGCTCATAATACCAGTGTGATAACTGATAGTGAGGCGTGCGTAACGTTGTATGAGCAGTTCAGAAAGTTTTAAGAATAAATATTTCAAATTGTAGCTGTAGAGGTCCATATGGTTACAGGGCTGACTGAGATAAAGTGAAGTAAAGGTTTGAGCCTGTTGTGTCCTCTTTAGGTTATATAGCGTTAATTGACTATAACTTTATTATCCAGTGAATTGTTTACAGACATTACAGACGTTACGCGTTGATCAATGATTGTTAAAGGATGCTCACTCAAAACTCAACTAAACAGGTGACAGAAACCATAATCGGAATCAATTATTGCCATGTAGGTTTTAACTAACAAGGAATTTGCTGTGGGGTTTTGGTGCGTAAGAACTAACAAAGTATTTAAAATATGTAATGGAGATTAAGGCAAGTACAGCGAGTCAAAAAAGCAGTATAGCAGTGAATAGAAAAAGTCAACACCAAAATAAACAGTAGAAACAATGTGTGCAAACTACCTGCAATCCCTCTATTTAAGGTGTTTGATTATAGTTTTAATTCACTCTTGTTTGAGAAGTGCAATATTCAGAATCTATTGAAATGGTTATGTGTCCTTGATAAATTTAGTTCTGCACCTAATTATTAAATTTCAATCAGAATTTCTCAAAAACTCTGTTGCATTGTCAAATAGCTTTTTTTGTCTGGTTATTGATCCAATGACCCAGAAATATTAAATGTGTGATTGGATAACAATCAGCAGCAAATCCACATACATAAGAAGTTGAAACTAGTGAATGTTTTCATTTTGCTTAATAAATGACTCTGGCAATTTAGAGTGTCATCAGAATAGATTACAACTCATTTGGTGTCACTTGTTTGGCATCACATAGATGTTCACATTAATTATATAAAGGTGTGGTGGCAAGTTCCTGAAAGGGTTAGGCCAAACATTTTTTTCATGATTTGCTTAAGATACTGCATCAGTTGTTGTTTTAAGATATGAAATAACACTTGCAGTTTTCAGAATGGTTATAATTTGCATACAGTGCTATGTGTTGTCTACCACACTTTAGTCCAAAGTTGATCTTATAGTTATTATTTTGATGAAGGACTAAAGTATACAGGAAATGTGTTGATATAGAGCAGATATTTAGCTTATAACATATGTTATCTCATATCACTTATCCTCTCTTTGAGAACTCTGCTGTCATGCTTTATATATGTAATATAAGAGTTAATGTTATTGCAATTATAACTATTGTTATTTTAATATTGTAAAAAGCTTCACTGTACTCAACATTCAAGCTATAATTGTGTCAGTGATGCGTTTTCCAATGTCTGTGAATTAACAAAACTGAAACATAAACAACATGAATACCTCACTCGTTCAACCTAAAATTAAAGAATATAATGCTGTATTACCGATTCATACAGCCAATAGTTTTATGACTGTCTTGCTGCAGCAGAACTGAGGATTGTTTGTCAGCCTCATGTGGTCTCACATGCAAAGTCTCTACCAGGTCAGTTTAAGCCAGTTCCACTCCCAGTCTGCCTCTGTCTCGCTCTCTGTGCACAGCTGGAAATCTTCAGGTTTTTTCCTTTGTTTGACATTTTCTGCTGCCCTCAGCACGCACATGAACATTTCTCTCTTGGCCATACACTTTGTACTGCTGCAGCTGGCCTCCTCGCCCATTGCTTATCTTTCTAAAATAGTAACATTTTAAAATAAAACATTAATCAGCACTTACACTTGATGTGTCTCCTGTCCTTGTCCCACACTTTGAGTTGCTTTGGGATATTACAATATTCTTCCAACTGATTTTATTGTTTATAACTCACCCTGCGGCCCATGAGTAGCGAAACAGCTGTGGGTCTGGGGTCTGCCGAGGATAGGAAGCTGTTCAGCTTCAGCCCAGTTTCAGGGATCAGTCTTGAAAATATCAGTGATTCACATATGTTAATTTAACTTTGGTTTTCTGTTATTTCAGCTTCAAGACTGCATTCAAGCTACACTGAGTGATTGGTTTTCCGAAACAAAACCGCCAGCCAAGGTGGGGAGATGATTACAGTTTTCTTAATGTGTTTGTGTCGTGCTGTTGAGTTCACGATGTGAGAGTAAAGAAGCAGTACATTTATGCAGGCTCTCCTCTACAGGTTTTGCATATGTTTATTTACACTGACAAAATTGACCTAAGTATTTGCATTAATGTTCACTTATTGTCAGACCAGCAGCATGTGAGTCAGTCGCACAATAACGTGCTGCTACACTGTTGGGCAGCAGGGTTCCCGTGCTTGGGAAAATAAAATGACTGTAGTGATGGACATCAAAGGATGCCCTCTAGGCCGAGTGAAAAGGAGCTGTCATGATGAATGTTCATGCAGTGCTGGCTGTCAAAAGCGCCATTCCAAATGTGCGTCTGTCTGTAGGAATGGGGTGTGAGTGGAGGGTGGGGCCACAGAAACTTGTCTCTGGCGGTTTTGTTCATTAACTGTGATAGGGTTTCTAGAACACAGTAGTTGTTGGATAATCTGAATTCATCAAACCAACAACCTCTGAAAAGACTGAAATGGAGATTTAAAAGATGCAGGATCCAAAGTAGTGAACCACTATCCTGTTGAACACAGCGCTGCTCTGGCTGTTTTTGCTAGGCTCAGCGAATCTGCCTCATCTTTTAATACCACGACCACCGGACTCAAATGGGGATGGGGGAGGTTTAAAAGAGTTGTGCTTAGGGCTCTTAAATACTTGCAAATACAAACCGTATTAGCTCCTTCTATTGCCGGGAAATGGCAAGAATGGGACGTTTGAGTCATGAGCTCCCTAGTTCACTTCAGGCTGTGTTTGGTGTATATTTGCTGGCAGAAGAAACAGACGCTTTGTAATGCTGTGTAACAGGTCTGTGCTCTACAGAAAAACATTAAATAGGTCTCGTGTGGAAAAAGTGCAGTCACTTTTATGTAAACGTCACAACAGCAATCTAAACAAGTTACATTCCTCACTTTGTATGAGTCTGACTTGAATGCTGTTTGATTGATGTATAGGCTTCAACAGCACAATGATACATAATGCACAAAGCAAACAAAGGCATATTCACCTTATTAAGAGTACAGTAATAAATGCATCACTTATTATCAAGTCTTATTTGCAAAGAAAATAGAATGAGTTTAATAAACCACACAATACTGGGATGAGACAATTTCTGACGACATTTATTTAATGACAGTCTTTAACAGATATATTCTATAGACTTTAGACTTTTTTTTTTTAGACTTGAGTTTATTTTCCCTCATCATGTGGGGAAAGCTTTAAATTAAAATAAATACAATTCTCATTAAATTATAAACATAATCAGTTCAGCACTTTATTTTTGTTTACTCTTTACTTGAATGAAATTGTGAATATCCAGCATACGAGGGCCAACTTTTTATGTTTGTGCATTGTTGGACATTATAAATTGGCTTTTGGGTACTCTTACAAATTATGAAATGAATGTGAAAGTCTATAAGGAGAATCACATTGAGCAGATGGTCCACTGTCCCTTGCACTAAGGTTTTTTAAAGGAAACCTGTGGAGATTATAATGAAGTAATGATAAAAAGGTGGTTTTCTATTACCCCTTTTACAACAAAATGGCACAGATTATGTTCGCTTGTGCACCTAATTTTGAACTGCTTGACACATTTCACCTACAAATAAATTGGCTTAGGAACCCAAAATGTTGTCAGCGGAATGTTGTCTGCCGGATATTGTGGCCTTCTCCTTAAAATGTTCCTGTCTGTTCTGTCATTTGTGTCATGATCACAAGCCATTATTTTTGAGAGATGGATGAAGCCTACAATGTTACATACTTGTTAAAACAGTATGTTACACGGTCTCTAAACGATGTGCTTGTTCTGTCATGAAGGATTTCCCAGACACACTGGACTGCTCCACTCCCCAGGCCACAGATGCTATCACACCTGAGGAGCGGGAGGAGCTGAGGGTTTCAGGTCAGAACTGGTCTTATAGTCAACTGATGAAACATGACTGGTTACCTGCAAGTTAGCACAGGAGTTAACAAGTTACTGAAACAAATATAAAAGTATTTTCTAATTCCATGAGTCATCCAGATTTCTTTCAGATTATTTATTCTCACATTCAGTGCAATTAGTGATTTACTGCACATTAAAAAAAGAGGTTAGCTCTTAATACAAAAGCTGTTAAAAAGTATGCTGCACACAGATTTCAGTCAAATGTTTCCATCTTTTCTTTGTGTTAAGGACTAATGATCATTTGTAAAGGAAATCCTTAATTTGAAGGTAACCCATTTCATCCTGTCTCCAGTTAATGACTGGCTCAATAATAATAATAATAATAATATGATGAGAATATGATTTGTTGACTAGTTAGTAGTAGTAGTACCACTGATTTAAACAGATGCTTTAAAAACTGCAGTATGTGAGGGATGACATGTTTATTGCTGCTTGTTTTCACAGTCAAGCTGTTCCTGTGTGAGTCGGTTCAGTCCTCCATCAGAGATGCAGTGGAGATGGGTGAGCTTTAAATATCTTAAGCTAAATTTCATGCACTTTAAAAAAATGACAAAGTTGATATGAAACTGAACTCTGCCTGCCCCTCGTCCCTAGTCTGTCAGGCCCTGGCAGTGTCCCAGCTTGACTCTGTCATCATAGCGCCCCCGTGGCCCCTGGAGGGTGACAGCCAAAGTTTGGCTCACCTTCAGCCAGCCTGGGAGGAGCTGGAGGCTCTGACCAGGAGCCAGCGGATTGCTGCCATTGGCACCTCTGACCTGGACAAAGATCTGCTGGAACAGCTCTACAACTGGGCTCAGGTGAGTGGGAATGTGGTGCATTTTTATTAATTGTGTATCTTGAGTTACATCATACTAAACATTTTAATAAACCTGACACTTTAATCCTCACACCATACAATCCATTTGACCAACTATGACATGACGCCTACACTGAAAATAAGCAAGGAAACCCTAATTTTTATCTATTAAACTCATTTTTATCTATTAAAATGTAGAGCTGGCTCAGTTAAATCCACAGTTTTAGCCACAGCATGTATAATGGTACTCTCGTTATATTTAGTGATGCGTGAATTAAGCCTGATAAAGATTTGGAGCTTTCTTTCCATATGTGGAGGAAAAAGCAGCAAACACAGTGACATCTGGTGGTTTGTACAGCCTATAACAGCTCTTCAAGACTGGAGCAGTTTGCACTTCAACACCTCACAGCCTTTAATGCTTTTAGTCTTGTGTGTGTGTGTCAATAAGCCAGCATGATATAGTTAAATCTGTAATGTTTTTTTTTTTTCAAACTCTCGCCAAATCTTACTGAATTTGCCAGCTGAACCTCTAAGTGTGTGTTTATTTTTTCCAATTTCATATAATATAAAGTACTTCTGATCCAAAGTGTGTGGGATGGAGGGATGGCATCTTTCCATTTCAGAATTGTTATCATACTAATGACCATGTCTCTCTCTAGTGTACATTATTTGACACAAGCTCTGACCCAATGTATTGAAACATTGTGCTTCACGGGAGTGAAACAAGCTTTGGAGCTTTGGCATTCTTGGCCCATCTCTAATAATATTAAAATCAAGGTCACCACAGTTAATAACAGGTCTGTTGACAGCATGTGGGAAATCAGATTGTGAAACTGGTCAAACTGAATTCCACACAACAACCCATCTAGCAAAAATTAGCTCACTTCTAAAACATCAGGGCCAAATCAGGGCCAAAACTGGCTTAATCAGTTAAGTGCCTGACGAGCTTTAGAGGTAACAGAGAAGATGATGTTTTGATAATAGATCACGTTTAAAGATTATAAAAAGTGCATGCAGCAACAGTTGTCCTAGGATGACCTTCTGTTGTTTCTTCTGTTGGACCAAAGCCAATCATTGACTTGCTACCATCTCTTGTACCAGGTGAAGCCCAGCAGCAACCAGGTGAACCTGGCCTCCTGCTGCGTGATGCCTCCTGACCTGACGGCCTTCGCAAAGGAGTTTGACATCCAGCTGCTCACACACAACGATCCTAAAGGTGAAAGTCAGTTATTTTCTTTTAGTCAGTCAGATGGATTCATAGTGAAGTTTTGTAGATGCAAAACAGTCAAAAATAATAGTCCCAAATTATGTGTAGACAGTGCTTAGACATTAAAGGTTAAGCCTTTGTTTGGTAAAATGGAATCTGGTTGGCTGTCTATCCTCTGCCTGAATCTGTGTGTGTGCAGCATTAATCTCTTTAAAAAAATTAACTTGTGAGGTCTTTTACAATGTATGTCTTTAGTAGAAACGATTGGGCTTGGACAAAGAACTGGGAACGTGTTGAGAGACGGACTGACCTGTTGATTTTGGTCTTTTCTTGGGGTCTATTAAAAAAATGCAAATACTACTGTTTTTTCCCCAATACTCATGACAGTTTTGTGCATTTGGAAAAGTGTTGTCCATATAAATTCAATTTTATTCCAATGTTTTAACAATTATTATACTTCACAATACACAAAGACAGCCATGGTTGTGCTGTTTCCATAGAGGTGAAGGGCTTATATACGGCTTGAGGTTTTAACAAATGCCAGCCTTATTCTTCAAGCTTTTTCTTAATGAGTCAATAAATTCATTGTTCTATTTGGGCTTCATGTTTCAACAGAGCTGATGTCGGCAGCCACATTCCAGGAGGTGTTACAGGAGGGAACACAGAACCTGAACATCGCTGACTGGAGGCTGGAGTGGGTCCTGCGCTACTCCATTATTGTTAAGAGCAGGGGCATTATCAAGGCTAAGGGCTACCTTGTCAGTGCGAGAAAGGCGAGCCCCTAGCACCCTCCACTGGCGAAGACACATGGATGAAGCCATTTTCCTCCTTTTCCACTGAAATACACACAAAAACATGCAAAGAAACCGCTCTGAATAATGGATGCTGCCAATCACCATGAGTCTTGAATCATTGTTTTATCTTACAGATAAGGTTGCATCTCCATCATGTAATATTTCTTCCGTTCTGATGCAGATATTCATTCCCCTCGTCTCAGTGAGATCAAAAATAGGAGATGAACATGCAAGATGAACTCCAGGGTCAGTTTTGAGAGAACAGACTGTGTCATTGACAGATCAGCCAGTTATCAACACAGTCGAGGCTGCTTTAATGATGGAAATTGTTGGTTGCTAAACTTTTATCAAAGGTGATAGTTCCTTAACCGTTCTGATTTGAAGTGCCTCTCGTCTCTTTCTCCTCCTGTCCTCATAGCTGCTTTGTCTCCACTGTGTTGGTGTGAATTAAGCTTTAAATATATCAGTCTGAATGAAAAGGTAAAGCAAACTGTGGACATTTATTGTTTTAGATGATTACAAAGGGTAAATGGAAATATTTCAGAAAAAAAGGCTGCTTTTAATCATACGATTGGATTTTTCCTGCTGTATAAAACACCATTTGCATTCCTGGGTTGAGAAAATTTAAGCGCTGATTTTAAAATCAAATCACATGTGAAATGTGTATTTTATGATTCTGATTGACTTTAACCGGTAAAGCAGACAACTGTGAGTATATATACATTTATTTTATCATGCATTTTTTTCTAACCATGCTCTGTTTTTGACGATGCATTGATGTGTTTACCCACTCTGTGCTCATGAGATTAATTCATGGATCGACAGCAATATTTTGAGATTGACATGCATAGCAGGTTGATGTCCTCTATATGCATAGCTGCTGTTATCGCACTGGAAACTCAGTGCCAAGATGTTAAAATTTGTTAACTCTGAAGAAGTTTTTATTTAAGAACAATGTTGGTTGTTCCAGACAGGATTCAGTTAATCTCATGAAGACTAATTATCTGTTTTACTGTACACACATGTAATGTTTTCATATATCTGTATATCATGAATTGGCTTAATTAAAATTATGAAACATGTTTGTACCGTCAATATTGGTGTGAAAATTTAAAAGCTGGGATAAACCTTGGTGAGTGTGATTGTTTGATAAAGACTTTGGGTGCAAATAAATAGAACAATGGTTCTTGTATGAGCTTTTCCCACAGCCATTTGAACCAAAACTAAGCTTTAGGTGCTGGTTAAGTAAACACGGAAAGACAAAACTGCTGAGTAACTTCCTCTTGCAGCAGGGCAGATGTCAAGCTAAGTTTGAGCCTACATTTCATTGACTCAAATAGGCTTCTTTAAATATAAATATAAATATTTAGTATATATACTTATAGTTTTTATTTATTCTGTATTTGAGTTTTTGTGTTAGGATTACTTATATAGCACATACTCCTACTCCATTACATTTGTCAGTATTGTTCCTGTTAATCATGATTTTATATATAGAGGCATATGATCATCTTATTAAGTGCAGACTGTTGGGACTTTTTTTCTCACTTTTGTATTTTAACTTTATTCTCATTTACTAAGTGTATAATGATTTTTTCCCCCTGCTCTCATTATTGAGTGCTTTAAAAAGCAAACTATATACTATTCACCGGGCTTAATCCTATATTTTATTCTTCCGGGTTTTTTTCGGTCAACTACTCCTCCCAAAGTTTTGGTCGCACATAAAAAGGTATCAAATCGACTTGCTCAGCCATGACAAGTGTGCTATGACTTCTCTAAGGGTTTCGGCAAACGGTTTTCAAATTATTTGGCAAAAACACACCAAAAAATCCCCCCAGTGTTACCCTATGGAGAGGCTACAGTGGATGACATCATCCTTAAAGTGGAGAGGGAGAGAAAAAAATGTCAAAAAATACATTTGGAAACTGCACTCGAGGCCGCAAATGCCACTCTCCAGGAATAATTTAGCCGGACTGTGATTAACCTCATTGAACTCTCGGTATAGTAAGAATGACTGTCAATAATACAGTTTAAATGTCGGCCATTTTATCCTTCTCTCTCACAAACAGAGAGACACAGACAGATAGAGGGAGACAGACGGACAGACACACACACACACACACACCTGCTTTATTATCATGACTTCCTCTTTTTCCATTTTGAAAACAGTTCAAATTGTAATCTAATAATGTGTCAAGCACACTCAAAAGTTCTTTAGAAATGTTCTATTTTTTCTCTCTTACCTGGCCCTAGTCCTCTCCCGCAGGTTTCTCATTATAATGACTTGTGTATTTATATACACATATTTACATATTTTTCGTCACATTGGCGGGAATAGGCCTCCATACACCCGAACACAAAGTTTATTGTCGGGTCACAGCTCTGTGATCATCTGCCCGGCCTGCATCTTATTTCCGTTCATCGATTAGTCGAGTCTAGCCTTCACACCGGAAGTGAAGCAGCTAGCATGCAAGATGGTGGCCACCAGGAGAGGAGTACGCGTGTACTCTCCAACTAAAACAGCCTCAGATCAGCCCAGTGATGTCCAGGTACGCGTGGAAGAGACATGTTATTTAAACCTGTAACTGTTCAGAGATCATCATGTAAAGATTTGTCCCGGGGTGAAAGAAGCCCGTCACGTGTCTGTTAGCTCGTGTGTGTGCAGCTGCTCATCCTTCACGTGGATCCCAGCTCTCTGAAAGTTTGTAAACGTGTCGGTGTTGTGATGAGGATGCAGAAAACAATGAGATAAACAGGACAATCCCGTACACACAGTGTTTATCAAACAGTTTATTTAAGTCTTGCTGGACAGAGTTCAGTGTGTTTGTTGTTTAACTTCACTTCAGCTTTGAGTTAAACTGAATTAACCCTCTGAACCCAAAGCCTTGTCAGGGCATTTTTGGCTCTTTTTACATTTTACTCACTGTGTCCTTGTATTTCACTGAGTATATAAGTCATGCAGCTATATAGAATCAGTACATCCATGGCTAGAAGTGGGAACAACTTTAAAAATGTCTTGTGCAACTTAGCACACGAATAATGACATAAAATGAACCAAATAACAGTGAATGCAAGTTGAATTTATATATATTTATATAATTTATATATACAACACTATTCCCACAAGTGCCCACAAATATTGGAAAAAAGAAATTGGAGATCCACATATATAGGTATTGAAATATTTGCATTTTTGTAGCCTCTCTTGTCCTCTCCCCTCAACTCTGTGACAACAGCCTGCACTTCTGTCAGACTTGACTAAGTTGTATAAATAAAAAGTATAAATCAATGTTTTTAGAAGGAGAAGGAGTCTTCTACTCATTCATTTACTTGAAGGTAAAGGTTACAATTCACTTTAGTTTTTGTTTCTACTTGATAACCTCTTATAAATAAAGCAACTTGTTGAGGGGCAGTTAAAACTGATTTCAAGTGGATTTTTGACACTTTTGCCCCATAAAAAAAAAAACTCATTAAAGTTGAACCCTGATTTGCGACCCATTTTTCAATATTAATATCTTCAGTAGAATGGAGGAGGCTGGGGCTGAGAGCTGAGATTTGTTGGACAATAAAAACATTGAACCTTTTTCTTGCGAACTTGCTATAGAACCAGCTGTACTAATACCTATGTCTTTTTTCTTCCACGCAGGCCACTCCTTCCACTGGTCGAAGAACCAGGAGCACTGTTAAACAAGCAGAGAGCCCGACCCAGAATGTCCTGGCGGACACCAGCAGCCAGCTGGAAAAAAGCGAGGCAGGACCCCCGACATCTCCTCCTCCCTCCTCGCTGAAAAGATGCACCAGAGCCTCCAGACTCCACAGTCCAGAGCATCCATGCACACCTGTGGGATCCATCCACGAAGCGGACCAGTCGGACATGGAGTCGTGCTGCTCTGTGGTGTCGGACGTCGAACCACTAACGACACGCACCAGACGGACGAGGAGACAGCTCCGCACATCGAGTCAGGAAGATGAAGATGTGATATCTGAAGTGGAATCTTGCTCTTCTGCTGTATCTGCATCAAAAACTAGTCAAAGTAGCCGACGGAGCACAAGGAGGAAGATTGTTCCTAAAAGCCCTGAACCAGCTCACGTTGAGGCGGGAGACATCGTGGTGCTGGAGACCGAGTCCTGCAGCTCTGTGGTCTCCGAATCCCAAAGAATCACCAGGAGTCAGAGAAGAACTACTCACACCAGATCATCTGCCAAACCACAAACTGAGGACTCGGAGCTCTCGGATGCTGATAGCATCTCAGCAGCTGAAGTTTCTAAGTCCACCACTCGCAGAACTACAAGACCCAGAAGACAAACATGTCCCATCCCCATCCACCTAGACGAAGCCTCGGAAAGCTCTCAATCTCCTGGCCCGAGAGCTCGAAGGAGCCGCGCAGCAAAAGAGAAGCCAGCAACCGCTCCAGATGTCAGTGAGCCTCAGTCTTGTGAATCAGAGGGGTTTGAGTCCGGGCCCACGTACAGTATAATGACTCGTAGACGGGGAAAGACCCCATCCAAAGGTCCTAGAGCTCTTGACTCAGATTCCGAGTTGACTGACGTGCCTTCTCCGATGGGCAGCCCCTCTTCCACACACAGCAGAGGGACTCCCTGCAGCAGCCGCGCCGGCTCGGGGAGCAGCAGTCGAGGAACTCGGGCCACCAGGAGCTCAGTGAAAGACTGTAGTGTTATTCTTGAAAAAGCTAGTGAGCCAGCTGAGGAGGACACTTCTTTAAATGATTCTAGGTTAGATAGTACGGTGATCGCTGCGGACGCAGACTGCACACTGTTGGAGGAAGATGAGAACCAAACAGTGGAAGAGAAAGAAGGTGTGAAAAGTATCGATGTCACATCAAATGAGGCCGACTCGATGAGTGTGGAAAAGGGAGTCATTGTCATTCCAGAAGAAGACTCTCCTCTGGTTTCAGACGGTCCTGGCTGTGCTGAGGAAGCTGTGAGTGAACCTGCAGTGACTGTCAGACACCAGCAGGAGGAGCCATGTGCTGAACATAAGGACGGGGACACCTCAGAGATGGAAATGATACAGGAAACAATCCCACCATCCGAGCCGTTAGAGCCAGGACCATCAGTTACAGTTACAGAATGTGAGAGGGCTTCTGAAACCCCAGAGGAGACTGAAGAGAAGGATGAAGCTATGGAAGTAGCTGACGTGGACGCCCACTCACAACAGGGAGATGAGGCTGCTGCTGTGGAAACTGGGCCCAGTGAGGAGCAGAAAATGGAAGTCAGCACATTGCAAAGAGACGTTCAGCAGGTGGTTGACTCCAGTGAGGTCCAAGTTGAGTCCATTCAGGTGACATCCAGCCAGCAGCAGCACATCACAGTGGATTCTGACCCCGAAGAGCAACCTAAAGACGTCATTGTGCAGAAGACAAAAATAATCAGTCTGCTGGACAGCAGCGAGGATGAAGATGCTGAAGAGGAGGAGGAAGAGGAGGAGGAGGAGAAGGAGGAGGAGGTAGAGCAAGATTCGGGGTACCAGGCAGAGGAGAGGGCGGGACCTTCCCAGAAGTGTGAAGCTGCGGCTGCATCAGTTGATGGGCTGTTTATGATTGACACGCGGCCCGGACTGGAGGCAGATGAACAATACTACAAAGAGAAGCCAACAGAGGAGGAGGAGAGGGTCTCAAAGCAGGAGGGGGCTGAGCAGCAGGAGGAAGAGGAGGACGAGGAGTTTGTGGATGAGGAAGGGGATGATGAAGATGATGAAGATGCAGAAATCCTCTTCTCCAGTAGAAATCCTCAATTGTGAGTATATGATCAGAGGCAACTTCAGACTAGTGTGTTCACTAAAGAATACACACAAGTATTCAGATCCCTTAAGTTTAAAGTATCAGCATCAAGATGTACTTAAAGTATCAAAAGTACTTGTTGTGCAGAATAGACCCAATATAGAATAGAAAAAAATATTAGACCACCCTTTTTCTTCAATTTCTTGTTCATTTTAATGCCTGGTACAACTAAAGGTACATTTATGAGCTTTTCATGGTTGTTATCATTATATTTGTCCAAAAAATATGTACCTTTAGTTATACCAGGCATTAAAATGAACAATACATTGAAGAAAACAAGGGTGGTCACATCATTTTTTCCATGACTGTATATTCCAAATTTATTATTGGATTATTATTATCGATGCATTTATGTAAGCAGCATTAATTTGTTGTTCAGGCGGGGCTCACTTTCACGACTTTTACGAATATACTGTTATTTGGTTTAATTGATAAAAATGCATAATCACTTTAAATGAATCACCTTTTTTTTCTTTTTGTTAAATCTCGACCTGAAAAGCAACTAAAGCTGGCAGTTAAATCTAGTGGAGTAAAAAGCACAATATCTACCTCTTAAATGTAGTGAAGTAGAAGTATAAAGTTACAAGTAAATGTACTTTCCACCATGGCATGCATATAATAGTTTTCTTATTGTTAAACATTTTGAGAAATTATTCTTAAATGAGGAGATACTACTCCTGTGTATGTCAATATGAAGCTGCAGCTGATAAACTTAGCATAAAGCCCGGCTCCGTCCAATATTTGTCCATCTACTAGCACCTCTCAGTTCACTTATTAACAGTCACTTTGTCGAGTCTCAACTGGTTGTTTGATGATTTCACAGCTTTGATAAAACTCCCAAGAAGTAAGTTCTTGGACAAGAAAAAGTCCAGTCCCTCCTAAAACCAAAAAAAAAGGTGTTGTACAGATTAAACAACCAAAATGAGATTTAGAGATGTACATAACTTCATTTTTTTGCTAGCTGGTTTCGGAGTCTTTGTGCTCTGTTAAATTACCAGATTATATTAGATTATGCATTAAGTAAGAGTTGCATTGGTCTAACTGATCTAAGAAACACAATAACCAAAAGACCAAGACTGGCATTCACATTCTGACAAACAAATTTCAAATATGCAGCTTAATTGTTAAGCCTGTGTGTGCTGGTGACAGTCATGCTCGTAGCGATTATGTTTTTCAGGTTGTCCGTCCCGTTCTTGTGAATGTGATATCTCAGGAATGCCTTCAGAGATTCTCTTTATCTGGCAAATTGTTTTTACATTTTTATGCCTCTGTGGCGATGACAGTCATGATGGTAGGCTTTAGGCATTTTTAGGCATGTTTGAGATGGACAGACATTCGAAAAAACATTTCTTCAAATTTGGGCACAAACATCCACTTGGACTCAAAGACGTCTAGACCTTTGTCTTCTGTCCTGTCCATCACAACCTCTACTGGTTTTGTTGATATTGAACTGCAGTCCTCTGAACTGATCAAGTGAAGACAGCGTGTTTCTCACTGGAATCATACAAGTCAATACAATAACGAAACATTTCACAAAAATAATAGAAGTAATTCTAGTTTAGATTGAACTTCACTCTTCCTCTGCTGGTGTTACTGTCAACAAATCCAGCAGTCTGTCTGTTCATACTCTTTGTGACTTTGGTGTCTAATCATAAAGATGTGGAACTTTACCAGACTTTAGATGAGCACACAGTCATTATATATTATCATTATAACTGTGCGGAGGTGAGAAATGAGACACGACTGCTCTTCCTGAAGAGTTTTCTCTGTGCCAATTTGTTTCAGGAAAGAGTTGTCCAGCCGTATTGACCCTGGCATCAGAGTGAAGGAGCTCGGGGGTTTATACATCAATTTTGATGGCAGCAAATCAAAACCTGTCTCCAGTTCGCTGCAAAAACTAAAGGAAAAGAGGATCCAAGATGAGGTAAATAAGTGATTGATTTTTTCCTCTTTTGAAGGTGATCTGTGATGCAGAATGAGTAATGAACTTTATAGTTATGCAAGGCCGAGTAAATCCAATAACACCTGAGATGGCGTTATTCATGGTCCCTCTCCAGTTCTTTTTGACTTTGGCCTTTATCTTTTTAGTCGTGGGGTGTTGATACAGTTTGGTGCTTTGCAGTGTTGCAGTTTTTGTTGTTGTCCACAGGTGATGAAGAAGAGTGTGATGGGGCCAGACTTTGAAAAGAAAGATGCGGTGCCTCCGTACACTGAATCCAAACAAGCCGTAAAGTTGAAACACAGAGTAAGTCTGACAAACTTTTGCTTTGCTTCCTTCTGTGGTTTTATTAAGTTTTATCACTTGGATCATGTTTTATTTTGTCTAGTCAGTTATGATGACATTTTCAGCCTCAAATTACAAAGCCATTATCACATATTTTTTATAAATGCAGTACAGCAGCAGTTGTTATTCAAAGGCTGTGTTTCAAAGGCTTTTATGAAATAATTGAGATCCCTGTTTTTCCCAGATGGAGAGGGAGAAATCAACAGGAGGTGGTTGGTTTAATATGAAAGCCCCTGAGATCTCCCAAGAGCTGAAAGGAGACCTCCAAGTCCTGAAGATGAGAGGCTCCATGGACTCTAAGAGGTTCTACAAGAAGAATGACAGAGATGGCTTCCCCAAATATTTTCAGGTCAGTAGAAAAGATGAATCACCTGCGACTCAAATTAATGGAGTATATTAAAATTAATGGTATTCTGTGAAAATGTAATAAAATTGTCAGCATGGTATGTATTGAAGAAATTAGAAAATATGTCATAGTAAAAAAAAAAAAAAGTATTAGGAATATTATAAATAATAATGAGATTAAAGTCTTAAATATTGAATTTATTACGAGAATCTTGTAATTAAATATTTTTGACTTTATTCTTGTAATTATTCAATATTTATGACTTAATTGTTGTAATTAAATATTTTTGACTTTATTCTTGTAATCAATTAAATATTTTTTACTTTATTCTCGTAATTATTCAATATTTATGACATTATTGTTGTAATTAAATATTTTCGACTTTATTCTCGTAATCATTTTTCTCTCTCAAAATGTGGCCCTTATACTTTGTCGTACAAAATGTAACAGTATGCCATTAAAACATTTTTACAAATTTCATAGTAGTCTGTAAAAAAACAGATTACCATATTGCATAAAAAAATCATCGTAAAGTATGCCGTCAAAAGATCGTATGTATGTAATTAAAATGTCATAAAAGGTCATAGTATAGTATGCTATTAAAATATAGTTAAGAAGATGAAATAGTATAGTATGCTGTCAAAATGTAATAAAAATGTCACCGTGTGCAATAAAAAGTCATCTTTTAGTATTGTATGTCATATAAATTCTTAAAAAATGTCGTAGTCTGGTATGTCATACAAATAGAAGTCACAATGTCTTATGTCACAAGAGTATGCTCCGTATTTGAGTGAAACCTTTGTGTGTGTATATGATGCAGGTGGGTACGGTGGTAGACAACGCGGTGGACTTCTATCATTCCCGTATTCCCAAGAAGGACAGGAAGAGGACGATGGCAGAGGAGCTGCTTGCTGACGCTGAGTTCAGACAGTAAGTTGAAATGAAAACAAAGACAAATAAGTCCACTGGATTTGGATTTATTGTATCACAGTGCTTCAACTATAAAACCGAATGATAGTCTGACCAAATATTGACAGGTAAGGTAATACTGATGTACAGACAAATGTCACATACCAACAAACAGTATGTGACCATGATAAACTGAAGATTTAAACTCAGGTTTCAGATCTTCAAGCTGATGTTTGGGCAGATTGTTAGGTGTTTGTAGTATATTGTCAGGTGTAACTAGTGCACAGATGTATTTCATTACTGCAGACATACTAAAAGTACTTTCTTCCTTTCCTACCAGGAACAACAAAAAGAAGTACCAGAACATTGTGATGGAGAAAGCAGCACAAGGAGCTGGCAAGAGGAACAAGAAGAAGAATAAGTTCCATAAGAAATAATTATAAAAACTGACTAAGTGGCTTTGATACAATGATAATGTGTTGAATGAATTAAAAGTGTCACTGCTTTGTACAGTTATCAGAAAAGTTGTGTACATGCTTATATTTACATTTTTTTTTAATCAAAAGACCTGTATCTTCCATTTTGCTGCACAGTAATTAGCTTTTGAAATTTACATGCAACAAATAAAAATTAATATGGTTTCTTTTGACTGACATCTTATTTAATGTCGTGCTTTCAGACATGTAGTCACCGGTAATAAAGAACTTAAAGCAGATGCAGCGAATTACAGTTTTATACATTTTCATTATTTTAGTATCATTCAGAATTAATCTGCAACTGTGAAGACAATGTAACATGTTATTGGCATTAAATGAAACACAGGTGAAGTGTTCATTAAAAAGAGCAGATTAGCTTTGAGCACATATTCTTACAAACACTTTAAGCATTTCATGGCATTTAAAAATTACTTTTTTTCTGGAAAAACCCATACTGTAAGTATGGTGTTTTTTTTTCTTCAATTTGTGGACATTGTATGCTATGTATATATAATTTTAAAAATATGCCATACTATAGTAAAATTTTAAAATGCCCCAAAATGCTGAAGATGGTTTTATTAGTCTGTTCATACATATTATGATATAATCTTTTAAAAATTACAGAAAAACTCCATATTATAGGATGTCCAAAAATATAAAAACAAAAACACCATACTATAGTATGACTTTTTCTCAGAAAAAAAAATCATAAAATTTTAAAATGCTCTGAAATGTTTAAGATGTTTTTTTAATAAAGTCTGTTGATGCATGTTATGGTATATTCAATTAAAAAATGACAAAACAACATATTGTAGGATGTCTAAAATCGAATGTCTTAAAAAAAAAAGTCATACTATAGTATGCCATTTTTCCCCCCAATTTTTGGAAACCCTATAATATGTTGTTTTTCTGTGAATTTTAGAACAATTGTACTTTAATATGCATCAACAGACTCTGATAGGTCATTTTTATGAATTTGGGGCATTGTAAAATTCATTGTAAAAAAAAAACGAGTTTCTACTGAAGAAAAAAGTCATACTATAGTATGGCATTTTTTTGTTTGTTTTTTCAATTTTTGGACATCCTATAATATGGTGATGTTCTGTCATTTTTGAAACATACTTTACTTTATTGTGCATCAATAGACTAATAATACCATCATAATTATTTTGGGGCATTTTGAAATTTGATGATTTTTTACGGTTTATGATTATCATGCTATAGTATGCCGTTTTTTGTTCTTGAAAATCCTCTAATAAACCTATTATATACTTTAATATGCATAACAGACACTAATAGGGTAATTCTACTAATTTGGGGCATTTAAAAATTTTTTTCAAAATGTATAATATGTCATTTTTTAAATATTGTACCATAACATGTATGATTAGATTCTAATAAAACCATGTGAAGGCATTTCAGTGTAACACTAGTGTAAATACTCAATTGGAATGACCGTCTTAATTTATGTTAAAGCTGCATTTCTTTGTGTCTCTTTCAGGATTACTTTTGTTCCTCCTCTCTCTTAAATCTCTTCAGTTTCTTGTAGCTGCTGCTCTTTGCTACCTTCTTGTCCCTCTTTTGTGTTGCAAGAGATGAGCTCTTAACAGCTGCAGCTTACATCCACCATGTCTACTTCTCACACACACACACACACACAAAAATGTTGCTTCTTTATAACCGAGCCAATTTCACACAGCTTTAGTGAAATTAGACAACGTCTCCGTTTGGTTTCACCATTGGGGCACTTTTTAAAAACAGCCCAGCTGATGGGTGGGAGGGAAGCAGTGCTGCTATGCTTTTGAACATAACCCCTGCAAATTTCCTGCCTTTTCAAAGAGTATCAATGACAAACAAAGCTCAGCCGGGGCTTGAGAAGGTTTGAAATTTAAATGAACGACAAAGGGAGATGAATGAAGATACGTGTGTGAGATGTTTGGACTCACTGAATGATAAAATCGTGAGGTTAAGCTGATGTGTTTGTGTCTCGTCCTGGGCCTCCACTCCTACAGACTTGTGTGCATTAAGAGAGTGATTATTTCAATAATGAATACTCTATGTATGGTAAGCTCACTTGTTTGATCACCTTGTCGGCAAATCAGAAAGTTAAAGTTCAAAGGTAATTTGGTTGTTCAAGGTGGTTTTGTGGGTCTGCAGAATCCTCTGGACTCGGCTGTGGATCTGCTCACAGTAGGATGGACTCGTCTGGAGCCTTGGGGAAAAAAACACAGAAATGACATATTTAAGACCCAATATTATATATATATATATATATATATATATATATATATATATATATATATATATATATATAGTATGTTCACAAAAAAAGAAAAAGAAGAAAAGCCATAGTATAGCATGTTGATCATGATTATAATATCCATAAGAGACTAAAAAATGCAGTGGAAGAAAACATATAATATGTCCAAAAATTGAAAAAAAGAAAAAAAGTATGTGAAAAAAAGTCAAAAACTTTCAAAGTGTAGTTTGTCCAAAAAATCAAACCAAAAAAACTGCAGTAGAATAGTACATTGGTCATGTTAATAGTATGTGTCCAAAAAAAAAAATAAAAAAAAATAAATGTTTGTCCAAAAATGTTAAAAAAAACAACACTATATTATGTTGAGACATGCAATAGTATCCATAGCAAGCCATACTAGCCAAAACCCATATATGTATATATATGTATATATATATATATATCTTTATATATATACTATATTACATTGAGTACATTCAAAATTATGAAACACAGAAAACCATCAAATCCACATGTTATAGAAACAGCAACCACAGAATGTTTGGTATTTTTGGTTTGTAAAATGAATTAAACATTTCATTGCTTATCAAAATCCCTCCAAATCACATAACTTCAAAACAATGCCCTTCCATCTTTTAAGAAGATTAGATCACAGATATTGCTTTTGTCCACTAGTCTGTGCTGTAACACAAGACAAGACTCACACAAGGCGTGGGAGTCGATGCACAGATAAAACTACCAGTACAGTCATTCCAGACACAAGGCTGTAGTGTGCTCAACAACATACTTTGAAAACTTTGAAATAAATGGCAGTGTTTACTTCATCGGAATGTTTTTTTCCCCTCGACATTCAACCTTTCGTGCAAAAAAAAACATAACCAAAAGTAATTTCACAATTGACAAAACCAACGGTGCATTTGAACTGGAGGCATAAATGTGTTTCATCAATACAATATAAATGTGTCTGCAAGTTGGCCACAGGCAGTTATGAAGCGGTGCACTGACAGACAGACAGAAGTGAACAGTAATAAATTCCAGTATTGCCACTCATCCCTGTCTATTTGTTGGGAGTGGAGGGCTGATGACTCTCTGACTGACTGGCTGCTGTCTTGGCCCGGCTCGCAGTAAGGGAATGGAAGCTTTTCATCTGTAATCAGATAAACTCGCTACCTGCTTCAAAAAGTCATCAAGGACAAATCATCCAGAGACATGAATAGACTGAGACTTTGGGGCTTAGGGAGCAAACGTTGCCACTGGCATCTGTCATTTTCTTTATAGATCAAAGATTTGTGGTAAGACGTGCCCCTCTTCCTGTCGGAGGGAATCTACAAAGGCCTGCTCTAATCTCCCACCCTGCAACTCCTGTCGCGTTTTCAATTGAGAGAAAAGTATCATTCATTTCCTACAATTTACTTTGCAGTTTAAGATTGTCTATTGATTTTAATGTTTACTTATGGACTGAGCAGAAGGGAAGGGGAAAGGAGAGCACAAACAAACAAACAAAACGGAACATCGGTCGCGTTGGTGTGTTCAACTCACAGCTGCTGTGATCGATGACAAGGTCTCTCTGAATGTATTAAAGTGTGCATCGGGTCAAATGCATCAGACTCAAGCTGAAACACAAATCAATACCATTTTCCTCTTTTGTTTTCCCTTCTCTCTGCCTCCTCTCTCAGTAATGAACAAACATGACAAGACATCAGCTTCTGTAATTTAAGAGGTGGAGGGGAAATCATCCTGCCTGTCGAGTGTGATCAAAATTAAAGATTGGATGTGTATGAGCTCATACAAACGCACATACACACACAGACACACAAAGCAGTGGCAGTGAATGACTAACATCTCATGGGATTGCCATATATTTGTCATATACTGTAATTGAAAAACTCATACAGGTGCCTCCTTTGGTTTTAAGATCTTTTGTGCAAACACCAGAGATTTACACAGATGGATCAGGATAAATTCATCAGTGCAAACACCACAAAAAAGAGGATTATGTTTTGTGTGTGTTTGACCAAAATAAGCTGGTTTGGTGGCCAGGACAGTCTTGCTATGTCAATCAACGGTACATTTTAGATTCTCCCAAGAAAACATTTAGAAGTTAAAATCACATTTTATGACTTTTATGTTTTTATGTTACAATGATAATCATTTTGCTGAAATGCTTTTTGCCTGTTAAAGTGGTTTTGATTTCAACATATCCACCCATTTCACAAACATTTAAAAGATTCCAAAAAAACTTTCAGGTGTTTTCAAGGTCATGTTGAGGAGAAAGGTTGCATTATCTAGAGAGTTTACCTTTCTCTGAGGGAATGGCCGAGATTCACAGGACTTCTGGAGTGCGACGCGGCCGGTGTGGACGGAACTGATGCAGCACCTCTCATGGGGCTTGTGGTGTGGGCTTCAAGTCTCCACTGTGTCTCTGGAGGTGACTTGACCCTCACAGAACCCACTGTCCCCTGGAGAAGGTCACAGGGGAAGAGGGTTTACGTTAGGTGACAGTTTTAGTGGATACACTTTTTTAGTTTGCAGCTTTTCAGTGTCAGGAAAGCGTGCATCAAATATGTATTGCCTAAAGCTTTATAGAGACATGAAAATTAAACGTTACTATTTAATTGTGTTTATTTTACTACTTATACATTAAAATGTTAGCAATATAAAATAAATCTCCAGTAAATGTGGGCAGAATAGGAAGATCAGTTTGAATGAGTAGATTCTAAGAAAAATCTTTTTTTTTCTAAAAACTGTTGTGTAAATAAATAATTTGGTTAGTTTGTCTCGGAGTATGTGTTTTAGGTATGACATGTTATAATTAGACTTACTCTTGCAATTTTTGGTCTGTAACTCCCCAGGAGAGAAGAATCTACAATGACAAAGACAAGTTCTATGTTTTATGAAAATAGAACACTGCATTATACTATCCACAGCCCTTCATTTAATAAGAGTTTATACCTCAAAAATTGTGAAAGTGAAACTTGCCCTACATGGAGGTCACTGTAAGCAGAGCTATATGCTATCTGTGTATACTAGCAGCTTCACACTGTTGTTACACTATGACAACAAATGTCAGAAGCCATTTTATCATTGCTGATATCCTCAATAAAAGCTCAGCAATAATATAAATATAAATGCAGTCCATTATTCATTTTGGAAGGCTTCATGTTATCATGAAGATGTAAACAAAGACGTCAAACCAGAAAAGAAAATAGACACATTTTCACAAGACAACACAACCAATATTGTTGTTTCTGCAGCAGGTACAGTATGGCCTTAGGTGCGTAACAGTACATGTATTAGGCCTACCTGTGTGATCAGCTGTGAGGCTGACTGAGTGTAGATGCATGCTACCAGTCTGTGCAGAGGAGGAAGGAGTTCCCATCAGAGAGGCACTATTGCAGCGTGAGACCTGAGATAAAACAGAACAGAAAAACAATCTGCTGTCAAACAATTCCATAAACTTAACATTGCTGTAGTTTGAATTCTGTCTACATAGTTAAAAAATGCACAGTGAGGATGTTTTGGCACTCAAGCCCTCAGCAAGGAGAATTTCTTCTTCACTTTTAAGCATTAATAAATAACACAGTCTACCTACTGCAAATAAGAAATGACATGTTTTAACTGCTGTATTGTGTAAATGAAATCAACAGAATACATTATCTCATGCAAATTCCATTTCGTTAGTTTGTGAAGAATAAAGGAAAAGCCATTTGTCCGTCAACACAATTTCAGCAAAAACATCACACGGAGGCATAGCTTTACAGAATAACCACCTATCTGAAAGAACATAGGTTGGGTATTTGCTTCCCTCCTCTCAAACAAACAGGGAGTTGAGGCTCTGATAATGCATTCACCATGGGGCTAAGCTACTTCATTAGGTATCTATTTGTTAATTGCAGCTTGACTCTCAATTACTAGGGTTAATTGTCGACAGAAGATTCCCCCAGGAAAACTGGAGCGGGAAAACACGCTCCCCTCTTTAATAAAACACCCGTTGTATTCTAGTAAATTCCATTCATGTGTGTGACAAAAACAAACACCTCTCTACCTAATCATTTCTTTTAATAACAGCATGTTAGTGGATTTTGATATGCATACCTCAGGATTAGATTTGATTGTAAATGAAGAAGCAAGAATACAGAGAGGAGCAGGGGGAGGGAGGCTGTGTTGTTCTTGTCCATCAGCTGTATATTCCCCACGGCTGTGATCAGAAAATCACTCCCTTTTATATGCAAATGTCTCATAGCAGTGATACAGCCATAATTAAAGTGTTAACAAATAACTGTGTACAAGCCTGAATCCAGGATGTGTGCTATTAAAGCACACTCAAGCCCCTCAGTGAGGATAATAGGCCATATTACATGCGTACCTAGTGAAACATTTTCATGACGTCAAAATCCATTAAAGGCTCAGGTAAAAAGATTAACACTGCTCTCTTATTATGCCCTCCACTTAATCTGCCCACTAGATTATGTTAAATTTTGGGAAGCTCCCACTGAGGTTTGAACTACATCAATTCAGGATCCCATTAATTTCAACCCCTGTCCACTGAACACGTGTATTATTAGCATTAAACAAACCATCACGTCACTTTTTTTTGTTCAATTGCCTTCAGTTTGGAAGAATATATCTAATGTTAACCAACCAAGAAGGGCGGCTGGCTCTCTGTCTCCTTCCTGAAGTGGTGAGGCCCCAGCTGGAGATGGCTGAGTCTCTGCCTGGCGTCCTCTGAAAGCTGGCACATCTTGCGGTGGGTGTAAGGGGACAGGGCTCGTGTCCTTGAGGAAACAGTGGGCTGCTGGTAGCCAGAGTCTACAGAACGTCTAGGAGAAGTCTGTTTTTTCTCCTTCTTGGTTTTCTGGGGACTTCGGCCAGATGGGGTTGAAGAAGTGTGCCGTCTGGATGTTGGGGACGATGCAGAGTTCATAATTGTAGCCTTAATATTTGGCTTATCATTCCCACCTTTCCAAGAGACACAGTTTACATCGTCTATTTTGGTGCTTGATGAAGACTTTTTTGAGGAACTCTGTCTGGATGGAGTTAAAGAATGTCTCACTGGAGAAAGACAGGAAGTCTGCGGGACAGAATATAAGAGAGAGAAGGAAAAATTATTATGTTGTTTTAGCATGTCAAACTAGGCTCAAAGAACATTTTGATTTAACACACAACATTTGTCTCAGCAGATTTCTATGCAGACCACACTGTTGTTCCTTTACACAAGCGTCAGCCATTTTAGCCATTAAGACAGCTGCTCTCACTCTCGACACAGTCTTGTTCTCCCTGGACAGAACCATTAAACCATTAGCTAAATCATTCAGCTTAAGTGTTACAACAACAACAGCCTTCTCGGTCGGCACTGCCATGGAGACAACCTCTGCAGAATTACTTCAATAACTCTAATGGCTGCTAACATCCTTCTCCGATGCAATATCCCACTTCCTGCGGTTAATGCCAACCGGGGATAAATAAGTTAAGATAAAATGTTAATTGCATTTGATGGCCATCAAAAGCCTAATATGATAAAGAGGCATTACCTGGCTGTTAAACAAAAGATAATCTAAATGCTAATTAGGGAAATCACACAACATTAAAACTATTTTTTAAGAGCAACTAAATGATGAATAAATTCGTCATCGAGGTTGCCATTTGAGATTGGCCTGATTTAATAAAATTAAGTAAAGAACGCTCTCACACCCACACATCTTCCACCCTCTCCGACTTCTTTCATCTCTTCTCTCTGTTCTTTGTTGGACGGCCACTGAGAGTTTGTCAGTTTTCCATCACCAACTGATAATTAGATGCTATTTCAACGATTGTAAAACAAAGACAGTGTAAAGCTCAGAGTGGTGACTCCGGCCATCATCATTTCTGCAGTGCCCGACTCCCTCTGACTCCCAGCTAATCCAAAATGAGCAAAGAGGTGGAGCTGAGGTGGGCTGAATGAAGACTGGTTGCTGAAACACGCAACCCGTGACAGCACCCACCTGTCACTCAAAGCGGTCACATCCTCAATTATGTATAACTTATTATAATTTAAACAGAGGAGTTATATAAAAACTCACCCCCTTCACAAAATGTAGCTATAGAGACCAAAACCGTTTATTTTTACCAGACTGAAATCATGTTTATTTCTGCTGTAAAGGTTTTAACATGGGGCTCTATGGCTTGATTTGGAACCAGCCTCAAGGTGCCATTTGTGGAACTGCTGATTAATTGTTCAGCCCTAATTTGGATTAAAAATGGTATTTAAATGAGAATGATAACAATTAACAAAAGATTAGAGCGCCAGAAAAACTGCAGAGGAAGAGTAAGACATTGGGGAAATCTAAGTGTATATTTATCACTACAGTTTTAGAGGTTTTGTGGAAGTTGCTATCACTCTAAATCTCTATTTAAACAGGACAAGGTTTGTCAGCTGGGCAGGCAGGCAGTCAGGGAAATGCCTATGCTGAGGAGCCATTAGGAGAGAGAAAATGGAGAAATTCAACTGTCTGACAGCCACAGCGGTGCTGTGATCCAGACGTCCCCCTGAGGGGCCAGGAGAACACTCTGACAATCTGCTTCGCTGTCAATGACATCCCATTTAAACAAATAGCTTAGCTTAGGTTACTGCACCTGGGAAATGCATGGTGGTGTTTTTGGCACAACATGCCAACCGCTGTGTGATGGATCATATGCTACAATCAGTACTGTTTGTGAAAGATTGTCATTCTCACATTTTTTTTAAGGAACCCTCTTTTTCAGTCTAGATTTAAGGAATTATTCGAAACTCCCTGTATCTGAAGGGGCAAAAATGGTAGTAAATCCTCACAAATGAGAAGGTGGAACCAGAAAATGTTTCGCTTGAAAAATTAAAAGCAGTTATTCATTTATCATAATAGCCAATTTTTCTTTACATTGATCAACTAATTATGCAGAAAAAAACCCTATATACTGAAGACTGTAGCAGTGGAAAAGAACTTCGGAGTTCCCATACAAGGAAAAAAAGAGAGAGATAAAAGAGTTAGAAAATTCTTCCAAAAGTCAAATGTGATTTTCCACAATTGAGCACAGCACAACAGCCCTTAAAAATCTGCAAGGACGCTGTGGCAGAGATATAGATGACCCTCATCTTGGATAGTTAATATAAAAAACAGCCCGACTGACTGGTTCTGTGACAAACACTGTGTAAACTCCCAGCTAGTCGGAGATGTGGAAGAAGCCTCGCTATCAGCATCACAGATCTGACTCCCCGTAATTACATTCACAAGGAGAGAACAGATACCCTTGAAACACTGCCAGTATGGATAGATAGATGCAGTAGCCATGGCAACAATAGAAGATGGGTATGTATGGTGGAAACAGACAAATCTGATGCCGGGTGATACCACTCATTAGAGCCCTCTAGAGATGAATCTTCACTGTTCTAGCTTTTGTGTTTAAATTCAAGACATTTTGCAGGCTGATAAATGCACTGTTTACTTGACTTAAGAGAGGCACTTTGATGGATTTTAACTGTTTAAAATTTGACAAAGCTGGAGTGAAAGGCCATGAACACACAACAAAATGTATTTATAACAGACAGCCTTCTTCCAAAGTAATTACAAATCAACAACAGACATAAAGCAGATAAAAACAAACCAGACGAAGGCACAACCGATTTGAAAAAGTGGTCACAGCGTTTTGTGTGTGTATGTACGGATCTATGAGATGTAATAAAAGGACACACTTACAGACGAGGTAGGCCAGCTGTCTCTCCCATCACTCTCTTCTATGACTGATGTTGTGGCAAACTCTACTTTGGGGGAGATTCCCTAGAGAGAGAGAGAGAGAGGGGGACAATAGGAACAAACACAACACCTTTAACAGGGAGATGAAGACAAACGGACAGATAACAGCACTGCTTGGAACACCAATTTACAATCACAAATCTCCAATCTATGCCTGGCTAGAGAAAAACAAATTGCAGAAAAGAGAAAGGCTCCAGTGATGTTTAAATAATATGGCATTTGGAAAGAGACATCTAAATTGCTATGTAGGCCTCAAACACAAACACATAAAAGCAACGGTGAGGGGAATGGTGTTTAAAGACATTTAAATATGCCAGTTAGTGCCTCGGAGGACATGGGGAGGATAGAACAGCGACCCGCAGCCACGGAGAGAAGAAGAAATGAAAGGAGGAGGAGGAGGTAGGGAGGGAAAGAGATGATATAAGAAGAGGAGGTGGGAAAAGCACAAATGACAAGATGGAGAGTGATTGAAGAGAGAGGTAGTTCTCTGTTTAGTTTTTTCTGTTTGTATAGCAAAGACAGGCAACAGCTCTATATGGAAAATGCTGTTTCCTGGAGAAAGAACTTCACTTTGTCAAAGACAAGACAGTGCTTTTGAGTTGGTTATTTTGGTAGTGTACCTTCCTGTCATGTGCACAGATATGAACCAGAGATTAGGAGGACACTCACTAAACGTCTACAATATGATAATTATATGTATGACACATGTAATATTGGTGCAGATCAAGCTGTTTTACATGGAGGAGCACAATATTACATGTAAACAAAGTTTAAGCGCATCAACTGCGCATCAATTCAGCAATTTTAGCACTGTGCAGTAGTTTGATCACCTTTGCAAACAGTAATACATCAAACATGAAATGTGATACACCCGGGCCTCTATTTATAAAACTGATTCAAGTAACACTTCGATCATAAGTGAAAGATAAAATCAAATATCCTTCACTTTTACTCCTACTTGAAAATGTACAAATAAAAGCTATTCATAACATTTTTTACAACTTGAAAATACTGCTTAATTCAGCAGCACTTCAAAGGTCTCTGAAGCTGCTGGAGAGTAAATATTAGATCACTGCAATACAAAAAACGAGGTGAGAACACCAATATTTTCTGTTTGTTTGCACATTTAATATAATATATAGTGTACAAAATGGCAGAAATAGGGTAAATTCCATGATAGGCTATTCCTTCTCTGTGAATATATATAATCAATCATGTTATCGCTTGAGAATTGCTCTAGAAAGCGTTCTTGTAATTCGTAGAAGTTTGATAAATATGGGCACAGGTGTTGGAAGGAAAGAGGTGAATAAATAAATAAAAGAATAAGTGGAAAGCAGCCTACGGGAAAGGAAGAGGATCTCTTCATCAGTACGTCCCTCTCTGCAGCTCTCTCTCTGGAGCTAAGTATGGGATCAGGGTACAGGAAATCTCTGCTGCTCTCCTTCATTGTGGCAAGGACCTCACCCTCTAAAAATCATACACAGACAGACAGTAAACAGGAACACACACATACACACAATCCAAGTTAGAGATCCTGTTTTTGCAGAGTAATGACTAGATACAGTGGGGACTTAAAATGCCCATATGGCATCATCAGAAAGCATACCTGGAGGCACCAACTGAATCAGCTCAAAAGATGTTGTGTCAGCTAAGAGGAAGGAAAGCACAAATAAGACTGTGAACTAATGATCAGTATCACAGCTAATAGCCTATAAGCTTGCATAGCAGAGGATTCAGGGCTAAGATATGGGGAAGCAAGTCCCAGATGGCCGTTTACCTTCCAGGAGGTCAGCTACATCAGCAGGGTCAACAACGCTGGGGAAAGTCTGGTAAAACAGAGTACAGACAAAGCAAATCAATACTTATAACAAGACGAGGCAGACAGCTCAGTATCTACTCTACCATTCTCCCCAAGGAAAAGATGGCCTCTTTTATCAGAAGTTAGGGCAGTAATGTCTAAAACGGAGGGCTGCAAGTTTGAATCCTAAGACTTAAAAATAAACCAGAAAAACCTGCAGTGTATGCAAGAGGAGAAGTTATAAACATAAGGATTTGTATGTAAGTGTAAGAGAACAACTGCTGGGATGCATGGATTTTTTAAATAAAAGTACAATTAATAGGTATTAATAGGAGCCAGCATAAAGTACTTGCACTTGTCCTCTCCCAACGTCTCTCCTGTTATATCGGACAAAAATAGCCACAGACATGGTTATGGGTAATTCTACATCTTGTGCCAAATGAATAGATGCAGCATAGTTATAATTCTCACCTTGACAAATACCATTTTGTGGTGGAAAGGCAAAGGGAACACAGGTGGCAAACATGGAGTCTTCCTGTACTGGCCCATGATACACACACTGAGGTAGATATCGTTGGTTTTGGTCAGTAAAACTCCTGGACATGTGACCTGCACAAAGACACAGAGTGTAATTAGGTGACTACAATGAAAGGTCAGATATTGTGTTGTTTCTGTACCTATCCTTTATTGGCAAATAATACATGTTCAGCTCAATCTAAATGGCCTTTTAACATTTTGAGTTTAATATGTCCAAATCTCTATTTTAAAAAAAGAAGCTTTACAAACGTGTACAATTCTCTCATTTAAGCATTCAGGATCTTTTTACTGCTACCAAAGATTATTTTCAAACCTGCAAATCTAATTAATTTTAATTACTTTGATACACCAAGTGGAAAAAAAAATATTTTCCATCAGATCAGCAGGTGCTGCAATTAAAGAAAATATAACGTTTAAAAGTCAGTGAGCTCAACGTGGTTGCAACACTAACTTAAATGTGCTTTACATAGATTTGAACCTTTTGGTTCAATATTCATGGCATGTAAATCATCAAGCAGGGGCATCTCATTTACTCAATGACTGCAATATAAAAAAGAAAATAAATTGGCAACAGAAAATATCAGATGTGTATTTGACAGGTGTATTTATATTATTGTTATATATAGCTGCCATATATACACATATAGAATATATAACATTACATATCTATCTATCTATCTATCTATCTATCCATCTATCTATCTATATAATATAAATACAATTTACAGTAAAAAGTGAAGTCACAACATGCTTTATAATATTCCTTATGTTCAGGATGATTTAACGTGAGAAAAGGCATTTCTTGTGAACTATATCAACGTTAGTTAGCGCTCGTTACGATAAGTTTTATTTATAGTTACGACATTTAATCACGTTTACGTTACAGCCGTTAGTCAGGGAAGAGGGTGTCAGCTCGCTAGCTTGTAGTTATCTTACGTTAACTGAGTACAGTTAATGGTCAATTTCTGAGTTTTGTAGCGAAGAAGAAGCGTTTGGACGCACTTACTGTCTGAATGTCCAAGTATACGGTACATTTCAGAGACTTGCGAGGCCCTTTAGTGGAGGAAAGCTTCTTCTTCACTGAAGCCATTCATTCAACTTTCAAAGTTTGTTGTCATAGATGCCAAACAGCAACAGTCACAGAGCGGATGTACAGTCACGTGACCAAGACTTGACCAATCACAAGCTCTCTCTGCACGCACGCAAAATACGCAGCACGCACACACTAATCTGTTGTTTTTATGGATTAAAAATATATAAATATAAGAAAAGTCTCCTTTAAAAGTGTACACAGATATTACCCAGCTAGTCATTGTCTTGCCAGGTTGAAAAAAAGGATGTCAATGTAACGTTTTCTTTTGTTTTGACTTGAGTCCATTTATCATAATGACTCTGATTTATGCCTCAAGACATTTTGGTTTAGTTATAATAAAAGTAATGACAACAATCTCAAAGAATATATTTTATCAACCAAATTCTTATTTTAATCTCTTTAATCTCTCTCAAAATCTCATATTGCAAATCTCAAAAGTTAATAATCCTAACTATATATTGCTTGGTTTAATTTGTAAATAAAACTATCAAGACAATATATTTGTTCACCTCTTTTAATGTATTTTTATGAATGAATAATGTCCTCTGGCTTTGTGTATATATATCATAGACTGTATAATATATATACACTATGTACCCCTTTTTTTCTTACCACTTTTTTCATACCACTTGCATGTCTTCTGTATTCGCCTTTGTATAATAAAGACCTTAACTACTACTACTATTTCTACTACTACTACCACTACTACTACTAATAATAATAATAATAATAAATAATCGGCCTCCACCATTTAAACATTTGATTGCATCCAAAATGTGTATTAGAGTGCCCTGAAATCAGCAATTTTGTAAAAATGTGCTTGAATGCTTAATAAAAGCCATAAACAGAGCTAAAGCCTATATGAGCATAAAGAGTAATCATATAATCAGTAAACAATACACAAATAAAGATATCGAAATGTCACTTCTAGTTGTGTTATCATTATTGATATAAGAAAGCAACAGGTACAACATTGCAACTAAATAATTAAGTGTTTAATAATGAATTGTAATACCAACAGAGATAATAACACCGTAGTCATAAAACAAGTCAGTAAGAGCGGGTAAGCATGCATTTATTTACAAAAAACAACAAAAAGGAGCGACTGAATGAAGGCCTCAGGTGGACTTTTTAGATGGGTAGCCAGTCTGTCTTTCAATAGTCCACATTTTATGGTCACTAAATAACCCAAGAGGAAGCTTGTTCTGATTTCAGTCCTGCAAGTACGGGTCATCCCACTGTTACAAATCTGTGAAAATAAGTCTTTATAGCCAGGGAGATGTGGAGCTTCTAAAGGCAATGAAGTGTGAAGGATCCTCCTGCTACGGTGCTCCGCATTTTATACATGCTCAGTCTGTGTCCGTCTGTCCGTCTGTCTGTTCGTCTAGTGCCTGACACCATGGCTCTTCTCTCTCTCTCTTTCTGCTGCGTCTCTGCCAACACTGTGGCCCTTTCTGTTAGCGTCGACTGTCGGGGACATCACCTCAGAACTGGAGACAAAAACATATCAAAGTGAGTGCATGAGATGATGGGGTAATAGTTCAGTACATTTGCATCACTTTCACATTTATTTTTTTCTAATGACATGCTGCTTTACCTTTGGATATGAGTTGGTATGTTGTCCTTGATAAGGTTGTTGAGTTTGTAGTAATCTAGGAAGGTCCGGGCCACGTTCCTGCCCAGTTTCGTGTCTGAGAACAAGGTGTTAAAGCTAATTGTGTATGGAAGAGCCTCAGGTAACATAGATCAAAACATTTCTTACAGATCACTGCTTCCCATCTGCACAATGGCCCATTTGGGAAGGTGCAGAACCCTTGCATTGCATTGTGGACTGAAACTTAAAGCTGCACAGAGAATTACATTCTGACTGGTCAAACACAGGTATAACATTCATATTATTAAATGATGCAATGCATTGCAATGCTTGCTGGAATGGACCAGTTGTGGTTAATATTTCCATCCTGTACTTTTATGCTAGTAAAAATGTTTGTTTGAAAAAAAAGAAAAGGGTCTATGAATGTGATATATTTGGGAATACTAAATGACAAAAACTGAGGGTTTAAAATGTTTTTGTCTATGACAGATAAAGTTCAAGGCTTATTTAAGGGGCTTTGGGCCTTTAAGGAAGGGGAGATTTCAGACATAATCTCCATTTAGATTTTGGACACGTTTAACTTAAAGTAATATGAAAAAAGCTTTAAAAGCAGCCCCTCTGTCATCATCAACAAACCCAGTGAGGTATAGTGAATAACTAGCGAGCAGCAACTGGAGAAATGAGCAGTGTAAATCCTCAAGGTACAACACACTGCATTGAATTAAGTGAGGCTAAATCAACTGCATTTCACTCACGTCAGCCAAATGCATGATGCTGGTATGAATCACACAAAAGCAATTACTTATACACAGAGGCCTTATTTAAATTCAGAGGTAAGCACACACATCATCCCCCTGCTCAATCGTCTTTCACTACATTAGGGACAATATCAATAACTTCACTGCTTTTACAAAACATCTGAGCGTGCTGTTGCTAAGCCAGTGATCATTAGGCCAACAGAGCAAGTAATGATGACAATCAGGTTCAGATAATGAAGAAGTAGAAAACCACTGAATGCCAACAATGTTCCCAATCACCAAGAGTGAGGATATAGTAAATACAGATAAATAAGAACAATGTCGCTAACAGAAGTAAATTTCTAAAACTAAATCTTGTCACTGAGAAAAACACCATCAATATCAGCTGCCGACCTATCCATCCACTCTTAGACACATGTCCATTGTCCTAAGTCCATCATTCTCCATCTATACACAGTGTACTTCCATACAATTCAAATGGATCACATCACAAAACAAACAAAAACATAAAGGGTTTTTTTTCCCTATCTCGTGGCATTGATGTTCAGCAACCTCCATTCCTCACCAGGCTGGAGCATGATGGAGCAACACAGAGACATAATCTGTCACTTTCCCCTGTCATTACCTTGTTGATACTCAGATACGGCTTGTCATCCACTGAACTATTTATCTGTCACAAACGTGTGATTGAAACAACTGGCATACAGAAAAAAAGATGGAGATTTGGTCATTTTTATTTCTATTTTCCAATTTCTTGTAATGATCAAAAAATGGCCCGGTTACATAAATCCTGGCTGCCACAAAGGTGAAAATCTATTGTTCAAACAAAGCCTGTTAACTTGTAAACCATCCATCCTTAGTTTGAACGGCTGTCTGGGCGTCTACTTCAGACTTTGTAGTTTGTCATACCTCAAGTAACACACACACACACGCACACACACACACACGCACAAACAAACAAACACAAGGGTATACCCAGTACGTAAGGCCTGTAAATATGCAAGCAAGCCCCTCTGTAGTGAGTCTGTCACCTTGGCCTTTGAGGGTGTGTTTTTGCATATGTTGGGGAGTCTGCACAGGACTTCATTCTTCACCCGGCAGGCTGATGGCAATGCTCTCCACACGACGCCAGAGTCTATATTTACACCCCATCTGGCTGTTTGTCTGTGAGTCCTGCATCAGGCCAGATTTGCTGTGTGTGTGTGAGTGTGTGTGTATGGACCACACAGTCTGTCTCATTACAGCTAGCTGATGATACTGATTAGGTCGAGGTAAAACTGAACAAACTAAGGTTATGTCCTTCTGAATCTTGCTTTAATGCTAATATTAATGAGTGATAGTTATACACATTTTGCTACCATGCTAGCAGGGCAGCTGTGCTTTGAGCTTAATGTAACAGCATGCTATCTCAAAAAGACAATGCTAGCATGCTGATGTTTAGCAGGTATAATATGTTCACCATTCATTTATAGATGCAAAGTACAGCTGAGACTGATGAGAATGTCTTTAGTTAAGTCCTGAGCAAATTTAAAGTTTTACCTGATGGCTACATGAACAGTCGAAGTGAAAACTTAGACCTCATATTGGTTCTAGAGGAATAGTCAGGTGATTATAAAAGTTCTTAGGATTCATTTACTGGGAACCATGAATGTCTGTACATTTCGGGGCAATCAATCTAACGATTGTTGAGAAGCTTCAGTCGGAATGGGAGTGGTGGACTAACTAACCAGTTGACCAGATGGAAGTAGAATGACAATAGATGTGAACAAAATGGTGATTGCTGTTAGTTGTTTTCAGTGGGGCCATAAACTGTGTCAGCTGCTCTAGAGGCTAGTTAGCTAGATAAAGTAGCTTGTCCGTCCCTGGAGTTGCTGTCTGCTCTCCTAGTCTCCTAGCTGCAGGGAGTGAACAGACTGTTGGCTCGTTTTCTGTGACGAATGTAGCATTAAAGCATGGTGGAGTTAGCAGGTTAGCAAACTAACTGGCGGACAGCTTGCAAGTTAGCTAGCTTGCTTATTCGCCATACTTTGATGTTACATCGGTTTCAGAAAATAAACCAAACAATGTCGTCACTCATCTAGCAAAAGCCACGTTTTCTTATGCAAGTTATTAAATTTTACTAATTCAGTTCTCCATTCCTTCAACTACTCTGCTCTCTGCTCTATTTTGTTAATGTAAAACTTCCCCATAGAGTGCATCACTTTATACAGAGGTTTAGACAGAAGTTAGCAGGTGATTTTTTTGCAGTGGCAATGGTACATTTAAAAATGGCTGCTGCCCAGAGCATCCTGTTACGTTGATGTGAATGGAAATGTCTGTTCGACTGATCTATTATATCTCTATGGAACATAGAGATATATCCCTCCCTAAAACCACTGGCTAAATGGCTAAAAATAACATAATGATTTAAATGAAGGTGGTAGTTGTTAATCTACAACTAGTTGTTAAGAGTTGATACACTGACATACACTCACAAATGTGTTAACACACTCTCATGTACCTATGTACTGTATACATAAGCAAACACACTCCTCTTGTATCCTTGACGTTTCCATTCGACCTCAGGAAAGTTTTTGGTGTTTTCCTCCGTTCTCTTTCATCAGCAGAGCTCGGTGCCAGTCCTGAGCTCTTTGGCCAGGCACGCTCAGCGACAAAAATATCTCCCGGACCCCACCGTGCGCAGATGGCCTCTCAGCTTGGCTTGTCACGACTCACCGTCTATTACAGGAGGTTTGGTGATGGACGGTCAGCTTCTGAAGGAGAACTTCAGCTACGTGGCGAATGGTCAGAGACGCAGAGGATGCCCTGACTGCTGTCTGGCTCACTGCCGGGGGAAACCGTAGGGTCTGGAATGAGGCTGCTGCTGCTGCAGCAGGAAGTGATGTGTGCAAGAGCCAGGAAACAGTTGGTGGGCTAAAGCTTGGATTACAGAGGTGGGTGGTAATGGAAATATTCAGAAAAACTTCAGCTGCTTTGGTCCACATCTCGGCAGCCCCTTTTAAATTACCACCTCACAGACTTGCACTGATAATATTGTTAATACCGAATCATCAACTTAACGACATCTGAAAGCATTATCATTATCATTGTGTAATCATTATCCAGAGAGGTCAAAGAGGTGTGTGTGCCAGCTCCACACAGTCTGTCAGCATCTCGCCTGCCTGTCACTGAGGTGTCCGAGGTGTATTCTTTAACATCTCGGTACACATGACCGTCGTGTCTAATCAATAGCAGGTCATTGTCATGGCTCAAGGGCACACCAGCTTAGGCGCTGATGAGATACGTGAGACAAAGGGGATGGGGACATGACTTGTTTACTGCAGCTGTTTACTGTCAGCACGCCATTTAGCGGCTTTCATCGTCATGTCCCTTGTGCCTGGTCCTGGAAGACAGACAGACAAGGTGACGATCAGACAACAAGGCCCCCAGTGGTAAAATGGACGAGACACGCGGAGAATGCTGTCCGGATCGGACGGGAGTTAACAAGGAGACAAGCAAGGGGACATTCAAGCCATCAATACGGGCCACTGACAGGTCCTGTCACTGCACTGACACGTAGAGAACTAATTATCAATGCTAATTAAGAGGCTAGTCAACAACAGCAATACAGAAAGGGACATTTTTGTCCCCAATAGCAATTCAGCAGACTGAAAGACCTCACGTCCCATTGCCCAAAGGGACAAACAAGGGTTGATTTAAATCCCTGACAAGAGGAACTGTCACTGGCAAGGAGACGAGCTCTGAAACTTGAGTAGTAAAATGAAATAAGTGTAAGAAAAGCTTCTGTTTACTTACAGTGTGCACCGGCAGGAATACAAGACTCTTCTGATCTATGCTGCTCTGAAAACAGATACTATTTATATATTCCAATGAGTATGTTTCTTTAAAAGAGTTGAATTCATTTGTTGTTAAGGAAAGACTCTGCTTTGTGGATAAAAGTTAAAGAAACAAAAGCACTGTAAAACAAAAAGTACATAACTTTTTGGATGGATTCAAGCCTCCTTCAATGTTGTTTCTTATTACTGTCATTAATTGTAGATGTGTTGTTGTTTTTTAAGTCAGAATCCAATGACAACAGACACAATAAATAAAAGATTTGCACCACCATTGATTATCTGTGTTTTGCATTGGATTATACAATTTTGCAAAATAATATTCATTTAAAAATTCAACCATGTTCAACTTTTAAGGTGTGGATATTCTGGTGATATGAAGTTGAGGAATTCCATTTCCACTTGTGAGTTGTATGAGTTCATTGATAACTCTGCAAATCTCGATTTGCATAATGGTGACTCCTCAGCTTTATGCAACATACATCCATTGTTATGCACCAGGCGTCTGAAACTCAGTTTAAACTGACACATAGGCAGCATTGTTTGTTTAACGATAAAGTTTGTGACCTGGCCACCAAGTTGAAAACGATCATTCCAAAACCTTTTTCAAGCACAGCTGCTCGTAAAACTCAGTGCTAATCAAATATAAATTAAGAATATGTTACTGTGTTGGCTGTTTCTGTCATCAAATTTTTCCAGAAACATATGTTCCTGTAACAATAAGCTTTACATTGAGAAAGTTTATGATCGTGCTGCAATGTTGAACAGTTCAGCTGAAAGCCAAGCCCTCCAACTGTCTTGATCGTAACTAACTGCTGCCACTACTACTTCTTTCAGCATTATAGAAGTAAATGCTTCAAATGATTTTCAGCTGTGAGAACACTTACATTTCCTTCAAAAAATCTTTCTAACTTTCTCAGACTCTCCATGAGCATCAGCTTTATCAACATAGACAAAAAATACCACAACCCAACTGGAGGTGTGAATTTGTGAGTACTCATGTGAGGACACCTGTTCATCTGAGCATAGCAACAATATTTGTGCAATCAACTGTGTGTTCAAACGTGTGTGTGTCTGTGTGTGAGCACCTATCCATTTGTGCATGTCTGTGTGATATGATGTGTATGATGTGTGGTAGTGAAGCATATTTGCCTCCAAGCTATATCATTTGCATACTTCTCACAGCCTGTCCATTGGGTGTCAGGTTCACTGATGCATGCTGTGTTCCACTGGCAGCTCTGGTATTCATGGAGTCCCACTGTTATGGCGAGGTGCACGTCTGGGTGTTGCTGCTTTGGCAGACAGATCACACACATATAGAAAATGACAGCTACAAGTGTGTATATTTCCGAGTTAGCCAACAGCACACAATCACGCTGGATAACCCAACATTGACAATAGATGTGGATTATTTGAGGAGACCGCTGTTATACAACATCCACTGTTATACAACATCCACTGTTATAAAACACTGAACAGCAAATTTGCAGGAATCAAACAAGAAAGAAAATGTAATTTTTCTTCTTCTCACAGTTCGAAGTTTGAAAATCTTGAAAATCTGCACGTCTGTACTATGTCAGAAAAAAGAAAAAAAACAGCTCCACTCAGCGCAGGAGAAGTGAGCTTTCAGGGAAGTGTTACAGCCTGAATGGCTTTTTAAAGTTTTTGAATAATTCTTCAAAGTCATAGAGAATACTGTCTCTCCACAACACAAAAAAGCACCCACACACACCTACAAGGTAAGTAGCCCCCAAAGCTCACATGAATGCACGTACTAAACACACAATGGGAAGCGTCAAGCTGAGATTTGAACGAGGTCCCAGATTTTCTCAACCTTGATCCATTCCACTTTCCAGTTTAAACTTCAGAGTCTGAACCGGAAGGTCCATCCCAAAACACAGTTATGAAAATAGAAAGGAGAAAAATAACAGGCTGAATTGTATGACTACAGTTCTGGGGCTTGGGGCTGAACTTTAAGTAAAGCATGTACGCATCAAAAAAGGGACATATACATGTTGGAGTAGGTACATGTAGACTCACGACTAAGCGCACACACCTAGAAGGTGTTAATGATTAGAGGACGAAGAGAACACAGACACACATTGGAGGTTGTCCCTGCTGTTTCAGAGAAGAGGATTCTCAGCTTGACTAAATGATATAATGAGCTGTTATGTTCTGGGTGACGAGATGAGAGGAAAGGACAGAATGGAGGAGAGAGGAGGACATGAAAGGAGAGATCACAAAACAAATACAGACACACTCCGCATTACACCTTTTTCCAAGCACCTTCAAACTGTGACAAAAGTCTCAGCTGTGAGAAAGGTTAAGATTTCAATTTTGGTGGCTACAAGTCACAGCAGTGGAGAAGGAGAAGCAGGAAAGATTAAAGGGTGAGGGCAGCATGGTTTGAAGGTGGTAAGAGTTAGGGGTCTAGGTTATTACTCATTTGTCATGTATTAGTTTAAAGGACTGTGTGTGTGTGTGTGTGTGTGTGTGTGTGTGTGTGTGTGTGTGTGTGCATCAGGTGAGAAAGGTGGAGGAGGGGGGGCGTTGAGATGCTAAAGGTCTCTGTTGATGATTTGCACGCTCCATCGAGCTGACTGCTGGGGCGTATAAAGCGACATGGTCGGTTCCTTCAACCTGCCTGACCTCAATCTCCACTCTACACCAGGTCCCCATGCTGCATGCCCACCCTGTGGAGCCCCTCCTCCTCGTACACCTCCCCTTCTCACATTCAAGCACACACACACCTGGAAAACAAAAAAAAGATCAAGCAAGTCCACCCACAAGGGCTGAGTTTTCCTGCAATCTGACCTTCAGATTAAATGTCCCCTCTGCACACACACGTAGAGGCAGAAACCTGGCTCCCTGTTTCTTATCCTGCTCTGAACCCAGAGCCACCAACGCTAAAGAAAACACAGTGGAATTTGTTTATCGCAACAGCCAGACACCTGTCTCCTCAGTGTAAGCCTAATGATTTGTTTATGGCTGTGATGGAGCCCTGCTGTGTGTATGCACATGCCTGTATTTCCATTTGGGCATCACGACTGTAATGCAAAGAACTGAAACTTAAAGTATTTATATGATGAGAGGGTGTAGAAAACAAATGCACTGCACCCCAACATGCATCTGAATCACGTCTACAAATTTCCAATAGGTAAATTTACTTTAATATTACAAACTTTTCATGTGAATCAGAAATAACCACATCAGACTGTGCCACATATTAGCACTAGAGGGCACTAGGGCTACATCTATATCAACCCTCCCCTCCACCTGCAGAATATGTGTAGGGCAGCACATACTTTTCATATGTAGGGTCCTTATCGCTCTCTCTAAATCGCTCTTCCTCCCTCTTCTCACTCACTCTATCGGTAAGATCAGACCGCCATCGGCCAGCTCTCAGGAGCTCTTCAGCCCTGAGAAGGTCAGCTGAAGGAAAACTTCTCCCATCTGGCTGCATTAAGACACCTGTGACCTTCGGTTCCTGTGACGAATGTACGCGTGTGCTCCTATGTGTGTGTGCATGATTCTAGTCGACAGCAATCATGTTCATGCCATCTCGCCATTGTTTATCGCAATCAAAGCCTCAACTGCACACACACACACACACACACACACACACACACACACACACACACACACACACAGCACTACATATGCCAACACAAGCCCCTTTCTCCTCTTTCCTTTGTAAATGAAATCAATAGACGCAGCTATCACATCCTTATTCTGTCACTGCACATCTGTCGCAACAAGAGGCAACAAAAGAGCAACATGGCTTTCTAGTGAGTACACATGACCTGACGCACACACACTTACACACACACTACCAGGGACACAAATATTAAAATAATGACTTAAAAGATCAACTGGCTTGAAGTCAGGGGGAGCATGTGTGAGTGTGTGTGTGTGCGTTGGGGCTAGGCATTGGGACTCGGTAGCCTTCACTGAAATAACCCAGTACCAAGTAGTATTGAAACTTCTCAAGTTAAACAATACATGTATTGGATGCTTTTTGTATCCAGATCTAGAAAAAACATTTGTAATGATTTTGCTTGCAGCTAATCATAGTAGCCATACTTTAATTAAATGTGGTGTGTGACTGGCCAGCTATCGCAACAGCTACAACCCGTTCGGTCTGTGTTGTAGCTTGGAGTTGGCAGTTTAGTGTGGAATGACAAAAGGTAAGTGAATTGCATTTGCCATCTTGCTCATCAGGAGGCCAAAACAATACTTCATGCATCAGCAAGTGCCAAAAGATCTGCTAAGGTCTATGAAGCGTAGCAATCTACATTTTGGTGGCAGCTTTTCCAGTCAAATGAGGGATATCCAATGAAGTACTGGTTAGGGTTGTAAGAAAATATCAATACACTTGAGTATCACGGTATTATGTTTTATAATACTGTCTCAATTCTCAGAAAAAATGTGCCAATTTTTAAATTAATAGTTAACATGCAGGGATTCATAGCAGTCGGACTGAACAAAAAGTAGTGGTATGATGATAAATGCAAAGGCAGATCCCACTGCATAAAAAAGGAACCTTTTAAAAATATATCACCTTGCTTACAGTATTGCAATATATGGAAATGTAAACTTTTTTATTGTGATATGAATCGTAGCCCTAGTGCTTGTATCATCATTTTTAAAGCATACCAAGCCCTAGTGTGTGTGTGTGTGTGTGTGTGTGTGTGTGTGAAGCAAGGACAGAGGGGAAATTAAGAGAGACATTATAGAACATTTCCTTCCACTTCCACACAAATTGCATGTACGCTCACAGAGACCACATCAGTTGAAGGATACATGTCTCTTCAGTGTACGGCACAGGAGCAGTGCTGCCAGCCGTCATGTAGCTGTAGAAGGACACCTCCAGAGTGTAGCAGTAGGACGTGTCATCAAGGAGACCACCGAGGAACCGTCTTCCAGTACCGGCCTTCACCACATCCCGGTTAAAGGAAGTGTTGGACTAGAGGAATGAACAAAAAACGACCACATCGTGAGACATCATGTTCTGTGTACTGGTTAGAGAGACGACACTTCAGTGAGAGGATTTAGGTTCAAGTATTGGTGTCAGCAAACATCCTCTCTGTTAAAGCATCTTTGAGTCAGAGGAATTTCAATTAGCCCAAACGATGACACATAACCTTAAATACCTCTATTGACCCTAATTTCCTCTCTATAGAAATTGTTCTTCAAAGGTACTCCAGTAGTAGTTGGGCAGTGTTTCCCAGCTGAAACGTCTAAAATAAAATGTTTTCTAAAGTCCTTTTAAAACTGGATGACAGATTATATGTTAGAGTGAAACAAGAAAAAAGAAATTCAGGGAAACATATTGCTTTTGTGTTTTTGTGCCCCAGTTTACAAATCACTGTACTTAAAAAAAGTATTTACTACACAGTCGTTCTGTTACTGCCAACTTCCGCAGAATCACAAATTGACTATTGTTTGGGCCAAATCCACTCAGACCTGTGAGTTTCCCAAAAAAAAAAAATCAATCACTGAAGTTTTAATAATTGTATGTTGGAAAGTTTCTTCTAGGACAGGCTACTACTTATTTGGGAGATGTTTAGGTAAAGGCATCATTGAAATGTAAAGTGATTATAATGCTGTTTTTTTTTTAACTCCCCCTCCCGAAACATTTAAAGGAAAATATTCTGCTATGATTAACATTTTGTTTAACGTGGGTTTCCCACTTATTATGTTAACACAGTAAGTGCACATTTCCCCCTTAGTAGAGGAATGTGAAAACAACTCTTTAGCGACAAACTTTGCCTAGATACAAGTCAATTTAGTCAAAATAAGAGATTTTAGAGGGAAAAAACATAAGAAAAACACATTTTTGAGTGAAGGGCATCTCAAAAATGTGTTCTCAAATTGTACAACCCCAATTTCTTTTTCTGAAACATAAATGTGACAATTTGCTAATCCTTTGTGACATATATTTAATTGAAAACTGTAAAAAGACAATATATTTCATGTTCAAACTGATAAGCTTTTGGTTTTTGTAAATATACACTCATTTGTTGTATGGAGAAATCCTTTAGCACAAGTATAATATTGTAAGTCCAACTGAGTCTACAGTAAGTTTCCTACCACTAGTAATTGTGAGATATACTGCTGGGTCTTGAGTGAGTCAGTCAGTCAGTCAGTCAGTCAGTCAGTCAGAGAACTAGCCTTTGACAAGCTAAATTAAAACAAATAAATAATAATAAATCCATCTATTAATATCTCCAGTGGAACTATACACTATAAATACTTAAATAACAATTTATTTTAACTGCATTTCCTTGTTGATAAATGAAAAAAAGAAGACAGCTACTGTCAATAATGGCTGACATGTCTCATCAGTGAAAATGTTTTAACGTTCAGTGATTTATTTCTCAGTAACTTGCAGTGGTAAGCCTCTTGAGAATCCGGGACAAATGATGAAGGGTAAAGTAGCTTATTGGAACAGATTGACTTCATACAATGTCATTACAAAGCTGTAAATGGCTATCGCAGAAAAAAAAGTCTCTGGTTTATTTTGGGTTTCAGCGTGTCAGCTATACTATGAAAATATGATGCCGTCTTGGGAAGAGTGTGGAAAAAGTTTCCATTCAGTGTCACTCCACTCTGCTGCAGTGAGAGTTGCCTTGCTGAAATGCAGACTTGGCGGCCACCAGTGGGAGTTTGCCATGATTGTGTTGTGCTGCTGCTGCTGCTGCACTGGGCTTTAGGTAGTGCTGAATGGGCAGAGGGACAAAAGCACAGTGAGGGAGATGACCCCTGGGCCAGCTGTCACACAAGCAATACAGGGAGAGGGAGAAATTCTCCTGAAATAGCGTTTTACTCGTCCTTCGTAACTGCACTCTGTATAGACACTGACAATCATTGACATTTCTATACACGTGTGGGTGAACATCCGCCTCCCTGGCTTTCTCTGTATCCTCATTGGCACTGGGTGTCAATGGGCAATAAAGGTTAGTCTTTATGATGTGTGTAAGTGGCTCTGCTATGAAATGTCACCGTCACTGAGAAAACGAAGGTCAGTGGAAGTGACACCGGGCTGAGAGGAAACCGTTTGGTAGATAATGTACCTGTATGAAAAGGTGTTATTAGGTTATGCATGTGTGGCTGGCTGGAGGTGACAGTCAGTGAATTAAAGTTTTCCTCTGTTCTTTGCTTCTCTGTTCCATTCATTTTAAAAAACTTTCATTTCCTCCCTTAGCTCTCCCCTCTTCACTGCCCTCAGTCTACACAGTCCTATCCAAATAAACCCAGTTTCAGCCACCGAACACCTGCACTGCTCATACAGAATATGCTGGCCTACTTTTACAGTACAGTCCTGTTCTCTGTCATGACTGACACAGTGTTTGTTATTTCTGTTCTGTTCTGTTCTGCACATACATACAGGATAAATGCATGTTCATATTTATGGTTACATGTCTGGGAAAATGTTCAGAGCAGGTTCTCTTTGGACCTGCAACTACAAGTTAAAATTTATATTTGAAATTTCCTCTTGCTTTTTTCATTGCTATCGTATATTAAAGGCCACCAGTGAGCATCTTTGGCTCTAGTTTTTGTGGTGTTCCAGCACCATAGGCACCTTGTTGGCATGGATGTATTACTGAACGGGCACAGGCCCAGGGGCCCAAAGTGTGAGGGGCATTTCACCTGCAAAATGTCAAATGTCAAGACAAGGAGATGCAAAACAACTACATAGAGATGCAAATGACTGTAAACAGACATAAAATGACCAAAAAAACCACAAAAAATTACCCAAAGAAAAAGACAAAACCAACACAAGTTTTGTGTTTATTGCTCCCATGTAGGAGAAGTGGTAGGACCGTTTGCATTGTCTCATAATCTGCCCATGCTTGTTGGCAGCATTTTTAGCTGACTGTGCATGTAGGATCAGCAATGGATCTCGTCAGTGAGAGAAATGATTGTAATTGGTTGCTCAGCCTCAGCAAATCAGTTCTCCAGAAGAGAAACTAAAGTGAGAAAAGCAAGCAAACAACTAAAGTCAAGACGGCTCACGCAGAAGGCCCTTCTCATTTCTCATCTGATCATTCCAAAACATTAATATTTTCACAGTGACATGGCCATCTGAAATTCAAAATACTGAAGACCAACAAAATGTTCAACAAATGCTGATTGTTTACAATTTGTATATCAGTAGTCTTCCAGTTTCCCCTTTTGAATGATGAATACAGACTATGGCCAAGGTGATTGTGTAGTTTCTCACATATAATTTCGGTTCATATATTTGTTCCTTCTGCAACCACTGCTGCTGTTTAAGCAAAACAAATTTTTTACATACTTTTCCAAAACTAAATTTTTGTTGTGTCCTTTTCCACAATTCATACCTATTAAAATATATTTCAGAGATTAGATCATTAGCTGTGTGCTTTGGTATTTGAATTATTCTGTATACTGTTTCTAGTTATTTGAACTGAACCTTCAGGGTTTATAAAGTTCTCTTCTTTTGTAGTTTCTCTTGATATCAACTCTTTCATTTGTGGTCAAGGTGAGAATCTTTGTGCACAGCTGGAGCATGCTCCTTTCTTCTGCACACATATCTCTGTAAATAATTTAACACCTCCTGTTTGTGTCTGTGCGTGTGTGCATGTGTTCACATTCACAGTAAGCTGGATGCATATGTACTGCTAATTAAAAAAAACTTGCAGTATATTTCTTCCTCACATAAAAACAAATAAGCAGGTTTTTCCATTTAACACCTCACCCCAAGTGCTTGCAGTTACACTCATTTACACCTGGGAGGTGCCTGGTGTAACCAAGGTCTTCAGCTCGGTGCCACTAAGAGTGCAACAGTTGGCAATTAAATGCCTCGCCGAACACCACCTCACCAGTAGTTGCTGAGAAACGACTATTTCATGTTTTCTTTCCGAGTTAACCCCAGGAAAAATTCTGCTTCCGAGCCTGCCTCTCTGGTGTGTTTGTGTGCGTCTGTTTGTGTGACTTACAAAGGAGAAGTCTGGCGCATTTTGGCATAACAGTCTGGGGAAGACGGCCTGTCTCTGGACGCGCTCCTCGTCCTCGAACACATTGCCGTACATGAAGCCATTCAGCATGGTGGAGTGGGCATGAACATCAATGTAGAACTCCAAACTAACTCTCTGATGGAGGAAAAGAGGGAACAGAGGGACAAAGACAGAAGGTAAAAACAGCAGGTTAGTGGGGAAGATGGGATATTTTTCTGTCAACAGCAACAGTCCACACCAGAGTTTGTCCACTGGGATTAAAGGAAGGCCTGTCTTTGCTTTTGGGGAGAGGCTTTGACCCATGGGATGACTCGACACCCTCCAGACACTGCGGACTGACAATATGTTTACTACCTGAAAAGAGCCAACCACCCACACATAACTTCAATCAGAGCGTCCTTGTGAAGGGCATCCTAACAGCACATACATGGATAGTGGAGGTGAATACGGTGTAAAGACACACACACTCTGTCTGATGTGGATGTCACACATTCATCACATACTCCATACTTATCTATCAAGTTAATATTGACTTCATATTGAGTGTGTAATGTCTTTTCTCTGCAGCATACACTGTGTAAAATGGATTTGATAAGATCTGTTTCTCTTGCTCAACTCTGTTATCGCTCAATCTCCACACACATGGACACACATACACAGACTTTTATCTTGCCAAACAAATAGGGAACTTCCACTGACTTGACTAATCTCCAACTTCTAACTCTAACCCTCTCTCCGACATGTCTAGAAGCAGGACTATCACAATCTTGGATGACTGAAGCTCCCATTTCTGGTATATCATGCTTATAAAGGTCTGCAGTTTGAGAGATTTTACTTTGTTACTTCTTAATACAACACAAACTAAATAGTAGAGCTGCTCCCCACTAGAAATAATGAAAACAAATTGAGGACGGTAGTAAGACAGCAACGGGAACACTTAAGAAAATCAAATTTCAGTTGGCAGGTGCAGTCTGACGTGCATCTGTGCATGTTTTGTATAATTGTTGTAATACAAACATTAGAGCTTATTATTTTCCACTATACGTACAACCAACAGTGCACAAATATGCTTAATAGCAAATTATGTATATTTATGGTGTTATATATGTTATAACATAGTGTGAAATTGGGTCGTATAGCTTTAGTTTCTATGAATGGAATTCAAAGATACTCCATCAGAGTTAATGTGGCTCTAAACTTTACATCCATAACTATGTAACAAACAGATTAAATGATGCCCTATCTTCAGGTTGTTGAATAACTCTAATATGTTACAAGAAATTATCCAATTTAGCTTGATTTAAGTTAAGTATAGTGAATAGAGTTGCTACATGGTTTCATCTTGCTTGTATGTGAATGGAGCAGCAGAAGGCAGAAATTATTTTGATTGAATTACAGTCTCTCTGTATATGTCATCTAAGGCACCCAGAAATCAAGTGTATTTCTTCAACTCTAATTCCAAACCCTAATCCTTAAATCTAAACAGAATGTGAATAATATCAAAAATCAATAAAAGAGATCAATAAAACATTTCTGATTATGATTCTGAAGTTACCAACTAATACTACTGCTAGCTTCGTTAGCAAATCACATCTGTAATCGAGACAGCTGACTACTTACAGTTTCCAAATGATACCGGTGAGATTTGTGGGCAACCAAAATTATAAAATGATCTCAAACTAATGAAACACTGTGAAAAGACACGGAAGGAAGACTTGAAGAAGACTTGTTAGGAAAATGTTAATTGAGGTTAGAAATCTTGTGAGAAGTAAAGTGATTTTCTCATAGACTTCTATACAACCTGACTTCTTTGTGCTGTCAGTGGAGTCGCCCCCTGCTGGTTATTAGAAAGAATGCAGGTTTAAGGTACGTCTGCATTGGCTTCACTTTTCAGCCATAGACGTTGCTCCTTGAAAAAAACCCTTCTTCTCACTTCACTGGTCTTAAACCTGTTCTGACAAGGGCAGGAATACACACACACACACACACACACACACACACACACACACACACAATCACACACACACACACACTCACACACACACACCTTCTGACCCATAACTCAGAGCAGCCCCAGCCAGCATCCTTCCTCTCTACCTCCTCTTTCTATGTTATCACCACATTCTCCTCCTCCTGGTTTTATCCTTCTCCTCCTCTTCTTCTTCTCTTTCTTCTTCCCCCTCTTTATCTCCCCCCCCCCCTCTCACGCTGCTCATTACACATTCAGCACCACACCTTGTTCCCCGTGGGTCGTAAAGAGGAGGAGAAGAAGGGAAGAATGAGAGGATGGGAAAGGGGAGGGAGAGATAGTGGGAGACGAGGAGGAGGGAGGGAGAGCAGAGAGAGGTAACAACAAAGACGGACAAAAGACAAAGAGAGAAAACGATGCATACGGGTTTGTGACTGTGTGTGCGAGAGAGGCAGAGGGTCAGGGAAGAGCAAACACAAAAACATACAGAGATGGGGGTGCAAAGAGAGAGAAAGAGAGGAAATAAGTACATAAGAGAGAGAGGAAAAGGAGAGAAAGACAGAGAGAGAGATACAGAGAGACATAGAGATGTGTGTAGGGAGGTGTAGAGAGATTGACAGGAGAGAGAGAGAGAAAGAGAGAGAGACAGGGAAGCGGTGCTTGGGCGGCCCGGGCGACGCAGTGTGCCTGTGTTTGAAATTCCGCTCACAGCCAAAGCAATTTCCTGGCGGTGGCTGTGCTGTCAGCTGCTTGGCTGGCTGGCGGTGAAATATGGTGGCTGGGAGTCGGCCGCTAGCAGCCCCCGACAACCTGATGGATGGAGCCCCAGAGGAGAGGAACAGCAGCAGGAGAAGGTGGAGGAGGAGGAGAAGGAGGAGGAGGGGGGTAGAAGAGGACAGTGCGAGGGAGCAGGGAGGGAGAAACAACAGAAAAACAAAACACAAAAAGAGCAAATGGGGGGAAAAAAGCTAAATGCAGCCAACTGAGCAGTCGTGGTAGACAGAGAGAGAAATACATATAGAGACATAAAGTGAAGATGGAGAGGGGGATGAAGAGAAAGGGTAGATGGAGAGGGAGATGGGGGGTTTAGAAAGAAAGGGGGGGGGGGGGGGGGGGTGAGAGAGGTAGATCCAGCTCCATTAGGCAGAGGAAGGAGGGTGGAAGGAGTTCCAACCAACCAGCCAGAGTCTAGACAAGGGAAACCAGCCTAATAATCACCTGGGTCTCTCCCCTCTGGAGGACATGAAGGCTGGGAGGGGGAGAGGGATAAAAGGAGGAAGGCACAGAGGTGCATGGATTGAATTAGGATGGATGAGCAGGTGAACAAAAGTAGCTTGCTTTACTGGCTGTTGCATGCGTAAACATACTGTATAATAGAATTATAATTTTTGTTTCTGCATGAATCTCAAGATCACAAGGAGCTGGATACTACATGACCAAAGCATGTTGACAAAAATAATTATTACTCATATGTCACTGTTGAGCATCCAATTATATGTGTTGTTGTGTGAGTTGTGCCATAAACAAATCTCCATTTAATGCAAATTTAATGTGATCTTGATCTAATTTATCAGTTAAAATGCTGCTATAAAGGTCTACACTCTTCTGGCAATGCTTAACACAAGATTTTAAGACTTGGCTGCAGAGATTTGCTGTCATTAACCCAGAAGTGAATTTCTGAGGTCAGACACGATTTTTGATGGAGCCGGGGTCAGGGCAGTGGAGTTCTTCCACACTGACTGGTCAATTAATAGATTAGATCAAACGTAAATTAATCTACAGTTACTCTCTGATTAACGGTCTGAATCATTTTTTGTTATGTAGCAAATTAAGCAAATATATAAAAAAATCTAAATTCTTTTAAACATTCACACCTCCTCGTACCTACATTTTGTTTGTGACAGATTTTGAAGATATTTTGTGATTCATCAGCTGAGGTGTTCAAGCCTCAATTAGTGGATTAGTCGATTGCAAAAACATAATCCATCCATTTTGATAATCGATAAAAAAGTAAATTACTATAAATTGATATTAAACTTAATCCATTTGGGCTTGGGACAGACAAAAGCAGATGTTTTAAGATGTTAAATTGTTAGATCGAATGGCCTTTTTACATTTTTTCAGACATTTTACATTGATGACAAATCAGGAAAATGATCAGGATTAGTGGATTACAAAACTGATAGTTAGTTGGAGCCAATTTGGAAAAATAAGATTCTTTATTGCTGTGCATGGGGTCATTGTCATGTTGAAACAGCAAAGGGTTGTTACCAAACAGTGGCTGCAAAGTTATATTAACAGTTTAAACACTGTTAACTAGCATTAAGTTTACACTGAGGTGGAACTAAGGTGCCAAGCCTAAACTGTGAAAACAATAAGTGTGAACAGCGCATGGACAAAATTTGTTATGTTATGGATAACAAAAATGTGTACACTTCTTGTCCACATAATTTTTTAGCTAATATGTATCTTGTATGGCCGTACAGTGTTGTAAGTGTGTCAATCCACTAAAGAGCAAACACAGATTCAGTCCTCTAGTATCCAAGCCACCTGATATTGATATTTATCTTCATGAAGTGAAAGTAGATCACCTGGAAGAAGCCCATACAAATAGAGACCGAACATATACAGAAAAAAAAGGTGCAGGACCTAAAACGACGTTCTGTTTGTTTTGAGTTCAGTTCAGTTCAAGTTCAGACTGTCTCTGTCCTGATTCTAACCCAGACGTTTCCTCCTTCACGGCTACATGTGAAGGACGGCAGACGAGCAGCAGAAACAGTAGCATCAGCCATGGAGCCCCCCACAATGTCATGTCCAGGCTTACTACATAACTCAGTTAATGCCCTGTCAATCAAACTGAGACGGTTCTGAAGGCCCCACCACTGTGATTGATGCTTCAATTAACAACCCGCTCTGACCTCCAGAATTGTTCATTTGAAATTGTAATTAAGCAATTAGGGGCAATTAAGAAACAGAGACTGCCGAATGAAAGTCAGAAGACAATTTGAGAGAGTGAGAGAGAGAAACAGAAAGGGAGAGCAAGCTGTCCAAATTAAACCTCTCAGAGAGAAACAAAACCCCATCTCGCTGCAGAAACTCCAGGGAACTCTCAACTTGTGGTGAACTTGCAGCGGCCGCAAACAGTTTAGTGTAAAACCTAGAAGGTCAAACGAATGAATTTTGTCAGACAAGTACTTATCTCCTGCATATTAATTAGAGCGGGGTGCGATGAGGGCCGTAAATGCCGGGCTTATCTTTACACGGAAAGGAAAAGGAGCTGATTGAAGCAGGATTACAAGCTCCTGAATAAAGCTCCTGGCATCAGCAGCATACCTTGTGAGGAGAAGGAAACTGCTGCTTGTCCAAGAGAAGAAAGTTTAACTTGCAATGTAATGCATATTATCAAACATTAAACTGCTGCCTCTAATGCCTGTGGGAGGAGTGATGCAGGTGTTTGTTGCCTTAAAGTGGGCACCAGAAAGCAGGCCTGTGATTGGTGGGATGCAAGTTTACTGTTCACTAAGACCCTCTTTGTTACCTGACTACCAGTGTTGCCAACTTGGCACCTTTTCTTGCAAGATTTAACATCTTTTCAGACCCTTTGACTGACTTTAATTCTTAAAAGCGTCAATTAAAAAAAACAAGAAACATTCAAATTTATTATTTTGTCATTTATTCCCATGCATGGCGCTCAGAATAGTCGCAGTCCATGCCCTCTTCTCTTGAGTCATGCAGAGGTGTGGGACAGGCAGGAGGACTCATAAGATGTAGTGAGTTTCTCAAAACCACTGCTAATGAACGCACAATGACTTGAGCAACATACAAGGTGCATATGATATCATCTAGTGATTTTTAGCAACTTTTGGAGCTAGTGCTTGCTACTTTTATTGGAAAAGAGGAGGAAACACTGGTTGTTACTGTCAAGCTTGCTATTACAGCAAAGCACATAGGCTGATTACAATGATTTTCATGAAACTTGATGAAAGACTGTCGCAGGACCAAGAAATAACCCATCAGATTGTGGAGGGGAAGTGGCGAGATGTTATGGCCTGGCCTTGGCGGTCTGTGGTGTAGGAAGGATTCAGATCCCTAAGTACTAATACCATATGTTGAAAGTCCACTACAAGCAAAAGTCCTAAATTCAAAAATTACTAAAACTATAAAAGTATCAGCATCAAAATGTACTTTAAGTATTAAAAGTGAAAGTATTATTATGCAGAATGGCCCCACTCAGATTGTTATATATATTCCAACTATATAATTGGATTATTACTATTGATGCATTTATGTAAGCAGCGTTTTAAGTTTCTCAAGGTAGGGCTCATTTTAACAACTTAACATGCTTTTATGAGGTGTATTTAAAAATAAAACAAATAAAAAAGTCACTTGTATCATGTTTTTTTTTTTATGTTAAATCTCGACCTGAAAAGTAACTAAAGCTGGCAGCTGAAACAGTGGAGGAGAAGTATAAAGTTACATGAAATGGAAATACTAATGCAAAGTACAAGTACCTCGAAACTGTACTCAAGTACAGTACTTGAGTAAATGCACTTAGTTACATCAAGGGCATGAAGCACTAGTCTATTCCAGTGGAGCTACATAAAGGGGGGATTTGTGAAACTGCATGAGCATCAAATATTCATAACAAGTCAAACTTTCCCACACAAGCCGTCATATCACTTATACACTGTAAAACTCTACCTGACATTTTATTACAGAAGCCAATTCGGGTCACGGGGGGCACGTGGTCAGTGACCCTCTAATGATGTAGCAGTGACAGAACATGGCAGATGGCATGACCTGCTCCATGGACGAAAGTAAATGACACAAAACTCTCCCTCCGTCTGTCTCCGTCTCTCTCATTGTCTCCCCCTCTCCCTCCCAGTCTGTACTGTGCTCTCAAATTGATGGCGGTATTTGTCTGTTTATGAACACAGAGGTGACTTGTAATCAGCCTGAACGGGCGCAGGCAGCCCTCTGCTTCGGGCCTGTTAGTGCCACATAAGCTGCCACATCTGTTGGGAAGGCCTGCCAGGAGAACAGGTGAAGGAGAAGGAAAGGAGGGTAATCGGCACAGACAGGAAGAGGCGGTAAGAAAAAGAAAGCAAAGAGGAGCAGGAGGGGAGGTACTGAAAAAATAATTTGAACTATTATGTAAAAAATTAAGATAAGGCAAAAGCCCGTGAACTAAGTTGATAAAAAAGCATAAAAATTGCCAGAGTGTGAGAGCTTCATCTGTATCTTCCTGTAAAAAGCAGACAGTTCAGCTTCCAACGGAGGGAGAATAAAAGAGGTATGATGGAGGGATTGAAACGACGCAGGGATGATGGGGTAAAATTGGCCGTAAATCTCAGAAATGGATCAGAAATGGTTGGCTGACACCAGAGGACGACGCACATGGAGAGAGAAGAGAGAAGACAGGGAAACAGAGAATAAGACAAAAACACACACACACACACACATTTTGTGCTTCACACATACAGTATAATGCAAATCTGACTGTTGAACAAAGAAAGAGAAACAGTAAAAGAGTGAGGCTGTAGGAGACACAAAAGGAGGGCATTAGGGAGGATTTCAAGGTGCAAAATTCATCTAGGTGCTGTGACAGGACCTAATACGTTTGTTTCGGATAGAAAATTAATTTTCTAATATTAAAAAGGTCAAAAAGAAGCCAAGGCAACAATGACCTCTTTGTCATCCTTAACAAATTATCCAAAATGGCAGTGTCAAATTGGTGGGGATATGTCGGCCAGTGATGAATGCTTCTGGTAATCAGCCAATCAAAAAGAATTCTTCTCCTGCTTTTGATAAATGAGCTGGAAAAGCAACGCTTTAGGAAGGAGATGGGTCCATTTGTTTCTTTGGTCTCTTTTCCTTTTTTTTTTTATCCCACTCCATTTCTCTCTTTTCAAAACAAACAACAGGGTAGCTTGGGAACAGATTATAGCTCCTTGCATCACTGACTCTTTCAGCCATTTTCCCTGCTGACCAATGTTCAGCTGCAGATGGTAAATGATGGAATTTTATGAAACAGCTTGAGCAAGCTTGCCTTCAGATGGATGTAGAGGAAGTTTACAGCCAGCTTATGAGCATTTACTTAGTTGCCATTCACACAGAGGCTGTACTTGATCACACCTCTAGTTTACATTTATCGTTGTATTTATTAAGTGAAGAATCTGTAATAGATACTTCTAGAGATGCAATAAGCAATTCTGGACCACCAAGGGCAGAAAAATAAACAAACCCGCCAACAGAACTTTGATTTCAGCTAAACATCTATCTGTTACTGTGGTTCGTATGGTAGCAAATCATCACTACACAACCAGTAGATGAACATGAACTGGGATGAGCATCCCAGTGCAGTGCTCCTTCTTGTCACCATTTGAATATGAGCCCAATATTCACTCCACTAACTCCAAAACACCTGGGTCTATTATGTTGCTGTAAAAATAAGGCTGCTTTATATAAATATATTTTCTATTTTTACTATAAGCAACACTTCCCCTGACGAGACTAAAAGCAAATATGAACTAATCCTATTAGCAAGTATTGTGTGAGTGGCTGGCGTCTCTGTGCTGTAGAACTCCACTGTGGTCCAAAAACTGTGAAGTCCTCTAACTCATACGGCCAAATGAGTTGTTTATTCTTTAATACGGCCCCCAGGAACATTTCCTAAATTAGCAACACAGGAGATCATTATGTCATCATACCTAATGTAATAGTGTTGGGAGTCTTTTTACTGACTTTTATTACTGACTCTTGGATGGTAAATTGAGCTTATCAAGTAATTTTGTTAATTTTAACCAGTCGAGCCCATAGCCTTGTGGCTGATACACCTTTCACTCACATGAAAAATGAATGAGGATGCATAGTTGAGTTGCGAACTAATCATTTCTGTTTCCTGTCCTGACTGAGCTGATGCAGCTGCCATGTGATGAGGGAACGTACTGCGTGAAAAAGAACAAATAACTCACTGAGGCTACGTTTACACGAGGACGGTCTGAACAGAAGACGCAAAAGTGGCGTCGCGTCTTCACTTTTTATTCCTCGTTTAGACGAGCATTTTCGGGAGGAAATCTGCTGCATACGGTGACGCAAAAGTGTGTGAAATTCGATTGTATGCATCCAGGCGGCATCACTTAAAGCGATAAGAGCATCTTTGGGCATGCAGAAGTTTTCACACCACACATTTTCATCAGCTTCTCCTTCCACAAAGTTCTCCACCATCCACTAGATCTCCCAGGTCTCGTTCACAGCCGTCTGGCTCGCCTCCGACGAATTGCTGCATCCAAAATGTGACAGAGGTAATTACAGATCCTTCTCTGTTCACTAATACTATCTGTTCATATCCTGTACATTTGGTGGAAAGACTCCTGTAAGTTTATTAGAGCTGCCAGAGCAGCTTGAAGGTCCGACGCATGGAAATAATCCCACGTTTGTTTATTTTCCTGTACTGGAGCATATGTGACATAAACACATACGTGACGTGAGCAGATCAGATCAGAGTTTTGCGTCTTGTCAGTGTAGACGGACACGGGAGAGCGTATTTAACTTTTCCACTTTGGAAGGTGGTTTCAGATTTTTGCGTTTTTAAGCCCCTCCACACTTCCGATTTTGTCGTTTTCACCCGCGAGCGTCCTCGTGTAAACGGGGCCTGAGACTGCTCATTACTCCCCACTCATATAAAAGAGTTCAGCCTGTGTTTAACCCTGACTTCCTCCCTGTGCAGACTTTGTTGTTCTTTATACTAAGTCAACTGATTTCCTTATCTGCTCCCATCCTAATTACTACGGACACTAAACGTCGCTGCCACAATAAGAATGTATATAGGCTGCAATAATAATAAGTAGTTTCTCTAGCTAATCCTTGTCTCATCGTGCCACCTCAGTTGTCCGACATTACCCAGATTTTCTGATCACGCAAACAAAACAAAATATTGATGTTTCAGTTTTCCTATTGGCTTAAAGACAGAAGGTTTTGAAACTAAAAAAATCAAACCAAATCAAATGATACACAGATTTTACTCAAAAAGGAGTAAATCATGCACTTGTTAGCCCTTTATGTGTGCACCTTACTACCTACTCCTCAACTCCAGAATCCTGCAGGCTTTGATTTAATTTCCTCTGAAGGGGGAATATCTGCTATCATCATTTCCCAATCTCTCTTTATGCTGGCTGTTTGTTGGGAGGAGTGACGGATGCGTAGCGCTGATGCCAAACTGTAACTGTACAAACTCTGTATTCATATATTAATGTTACCGTTCCAAGTGAGCTGGCTGATGGGAATTTATGTCATTGATTTTAAAACATCATTTCTTGTTCAGGACAGATTTTGCATAAACTCTAGTGAGTGCAAATGTTCTGAGCAGTGTTGAATTTATATACAAATATTTGTCAAATAAAAGTTTCCAGCCATCAAAACCAATGCAGCTTAGATTGCTCCTGCAACAAGCTTTGATTTAAATGGCACTTGTCTGGGAACTCGCAGCCAGTTATTGAAGTTATTGCCTGAACAGAACAAGGAAGCTATTTTCCCAGCAGAAAGAGAGTGCAGCTGAATTCACAATGATGGAGAATCGCTTTGGAGTGACGAGGGTGTCTGTCACAAGAATGGTTGATGGGGTTTCAAACTGAATGGCTCCTTTGTGCAACAGAGGGCAATGTGACTTTGAATTATGATGCCTTATGCACAGAATTGTTGGTATCTAAAGTAGTAAAGAAGTCGTGGTGATTGACAAAAAGTCAGGGTCAGATTTATGTGCCTGAAGCCCCAAAGAAAAAATTGCACTGCAGCTTGAATTAAATTCACAATCTGCATTGGTTTTTACAAAAGTTAAGGTCGTACTTGTAGAATACTGGGACTTACAAAGAGTTTTTAGTCTTGAGACTCAGAAAGAAGCACATATTGAATGACTCTGTGTGGTGGACATCACACTAAATTACTGTTATTATGACTAGTTTTATTACTTGGTTGTATTATGAGGCGAGAGCATGAACTCTTGTGTGGTGTGATACGCTGAGCTGCATATTTATCAGTAGCGCTGTAACCAGGATTTTCTCACAATCTTTATGATCATTTACAGGAGAAGTCACATTACAGTGCAGTTTATATTCTAAAGTCAGCGCATGGTTGGGGTTTAATCTTATTTTAATTATATAAGTGCACCCCATTTACCCATTTACTATTTAATCATCGGGATATAGTTCTTTAGTTTTTGGCAATGAAAGATACATTTATTTGTTAAAAATGTTGAATTCAAGAGGTAATCTGTACTGAAACATAATGACTCATGCCGGCCATCACGCTTAACCTAAAAGTTTAAGCTGTAACTCCAAAAATCCGACAATCTGTGGTATTTTTTTAATGTTGGGGTTTGTAGTTCTTGGGTAGATTTCCCCCAATCAGTGCAAGAGAAGGATTATTGCAATACTTTGTGTAAATCAAGAACCACTGACAGATAAAACTCTGCCTTTGCTTATCAGGGACAGTCCATTATATTATTCTGTAGCCTACAGACTCCATCAACAGTGACAGTATTTGTCCTGTTACAGCATCATGACCTGCATTCCCAACACACTTTTATAAATTGAACAGCAAGAAACAACAAAATGAATGACAAAATAGAGCTAGTACTGTAGTTAAGTACATTTTTGAGATACTTTTATTTATTTATTTATTTTTTTACATATTTTAGTATTTCCTTTTCCTGCTACCTCATACTTTTGTTACTTTTCAGATTCAATCAATGAATTGTCAACAAATAAATTATGTTATAATATTATAGATTAAAACTTGATTGCTCCCTTGATGCAATTCACAAGTCACCCAGCAGTGCTAATTAAAATTAGCACCATGTTACCAGCTGCAACATAAGTGATGAACACATTAATGCTTCAATACCTCTTATCTATTGTAATGATAATAATTAGGAGTAACATTTTTAATGCAGAACATTTACTTGTAACACTATTTTATACTGTATACACAATAAGCTATCACTGAACCTCTGGAATTTTTTCTCCACACTTCTGGCAGATACCAAAATGTGTTTTTAGATGCAAGAACATCATAAATAATGGGATAATTTGGATAATTTAGTTTTCTGACAAATGATTTTGAGGTTAATATCTATTTGAACCAGAACTACCCACGCTGTACTTGAAAACTTTTATGCACAATAGTAAGGGGGAAGTATGAAAATGGATAGTGACCTTCCATTACTGCTTCCTCTCACTAGTTTTTAAACAAATGACCACAGTCAGTTAGCAGCTAATAAATGGGCCACATATGCAAGTTTATCCCAACTGTTCTGCCGCAGTGGCTGCTGATCTCCTGTTAATGGAGTCCTCCAGTGGAGCCCTCCAACCCTGGTAGCCTCATTAGACTCTATGCCCGCTGTGTGAGATGAGCATGAATGGAGGGCAGCAGCACAGGGCCTCCTGGCTGCAGAGTTGGCATTGAAACTGGCATCTGGGAGCCCCAGACATGAGTAGTGTGTCTGATGGGATTAACTGGCTGTGGCGAGAGAGAGACAGAAGAGGAGAGGTTGTCCAAGCCTCCAAATTAACTCTGCAAGACTAAAGGCAATCATCAGGGAGAAGGGGGGGCTACGGGAGGACAAGTGCTGGTGGGATGGTTATCAACAGCGAAGGAGAAGGAATAGGAGGCATCTAACCAGCAGGAGTGGACTTAAGAAACATATGGCCCAATACTGTGTTGTCTGGAGGCTGCATTTATCGAGCCAGACAACTTAAAGTCACTGTGGTGGCAGGCCAATAAGTTATTTTATTAGGCTCCAGCAATATATGGTAAAAATCTGGCTGAATGTGAATGGGACTGCATATATGCAATGACTCTAAATCAATGGTCCCTAACTTTTCTTTTCTTTTCTTTTCTTTTGGTCTCTAACTGTGAAACAATGTATAATTTAATTTTGATTATTCTTAAGAGGCATGAAGAAGTAAAATGAAACACTATTTCACAGGAAAAGAGCAAAGATTTATCTGCAAATGCACTTATTTGATTAAATATCTGCAAAACAAATTTAATGTTTGTGTTTTTCCCTTTAATATCCTATGAGGAGGGTTGCAATATAGCTCTTTAACAATAACTGTGACATTTAAAAAATTTAATTTTTAAATTATGTAAATAATACATATAAGATAATATTGTATACATAATCCAGTGTCTCTAAATAGTTTATGTTTCTCCTTTTCCCCCCTCTTTTGTACAGCTATTGTTACAATCTTTCCCTTCATTTAAATTTTGAGTGCAATTAATTTGCCAGAAAAAGAGATAAAATGCAAAATAACAAAGTAAAAAAAATATTTAAACTGACAGTATTTTTTTTCTATATAGATATATCACAATAATATTGTAATTATAAATCAGTTTAGTCTTAAAAATCATGTAGTGTAAATCTGAAATATTGATAGCCCCATTTCATGCACCTGCAAACATCTTGTGACCCCTTAGCTTCATCCCCCGGCCCCTGAGAGGGGCTCAACCCCAAAGTTGGAAACCACTAATATATATTATAATGTGATAGTTGTAATTTATTCATATGCATCTGTTTAAGTTTGCATCTCTGAGAGAAAAATACCTTTTATTGGCTGGAGAAACAAACATCGGAGAACACCTGTTTGTGCATTGCAGTATTCTCGTAGTGTGATGAAAGAGTGTGTGTGTGTGTGTGTGTGTGTGTGTGTGTGTCTGTTTGCTCAGTATGTGTTGGCGTGTGTGAATGACAGGCATGAGTGGATCACCCTGCCATGACAGAGTCTATCGATCAGTGTGTCAGCGCCGGGGGAAAAGGTTAATCTGCCCGATGCCAGCCCCGTGCCTCACCCCATCTCTGGCCTGCCCTGCATCCCGCCCCGGCCCGCTCCCTCTCTTATCAGGATTAGAGGAGTGTACAAAAGGGCAGAGTATTCCCAGGACACACACTGACCTTCAATAATCCCACCAACCTGCCGCTCTGCTTATAATTAACATCAGGAACAAAGAGAAAAATCCCTGGCCTGCCTCGTGTTCCTCTGACTGAAAGACTAAAACTGGAGAAGGGAAAAGTTACAGTAGAGTTTCGGACTGAAAGCACAGAGACTTGCTTCAGTAATATGTTTTGAATGGCCAGGAGAGCCAAGCTGACATTCTGGAGGTGCTGACTAGCCTATCCCTGCTCCCCAGTGCACACAGCCTAAACACAGATTGGAGGAACATGCTGAACCAAGCAGGGAGGCAGAAAACTGTTCTACCACTGCTGTGGTGAAGGAATGTTGAGCACAGTGTGGAGGACATGTGTGCATGTGTGTGTGTGTGCGTGTGCATGTGCATGTGTGTGTGCTCGCTTGCTCACTCACCGGGTCTTGGTTCATCTGCACTATGAGTTGTTTGACAGCGTGCAGCGTGGGGTGGGCCCATGGAGAGGGATCCTGCCAGTGACGATTCAGGTCGAAACCCATCAAAGAACACCTGTACACACACACACACACACACACACACACACACACACACACGCACACACACACACACACACACACACACACACACACACACACACACACACGCACGCACAGTTTTAATGGAAAACTATATTGCGTGCTGCCTTACAAAAAATATTCCTAATGATTTAAGGTATCACAGGTATAACCATCCCTGCAGAACCAAGAGATAAGTGAGAATGATAAAAAAATTATTACTAAAACAATAATGTTGTCTCCTGTCAGAAATGGTAGATATCACATTTATAAACCACTTGATTGGGCTTTAATTTAGCATATTTTAATTAATAAAGAAGTGAAAAAAGTAGAAAAGTAGGTGCTGTTACTGCGCACCTTTTAGCACCACGGAGGTGAAAAGAGAGAAAGATGATGTTGATTTCAATAAGGAGACTTGACTGACATTAAATGCTCAAGTCAAAGGGAAGTCATGAGTCAAAGTTGTTAAAGTCCAAGTTGAGTTGCAAGTATTTTCTTCTATTTGATCAGATTGAGTTTAAAGTAATCAAATGTGTGATGTGTCGCTTCGGTCCTTTCAGTATTTTTTGCATTCACCCTAATCTATAGAAATATTTACTTTCTTACTCCAGTTTATCAGTTTTACACTTCCCTGTTTATAGTTCCCTGTTCAGTTTAGGGAACACAAAGATCTAGACCTAAAGTTCAGACCTAAAATAAAATAAAAACAAAAATTCCCACTGTGACCTTTTGGTGGCTCCCTAATAGATGAATGGATGCAAACTGGTACTATATAGAGGTGTATTGCCACTCTTAAGTGATTCCAGCAACCTTCAATTACCATAATGGGATGTTTGCATGTAAAGATGGACTCTGGGTGGCCCTGTTTGTTGCCATGTGTATATCTTTGGCATTTACTAAAGCCCTTGGTAATTATACAGGAGTTACTGATACTATAGAGCATCTGAGCAGTGCAGCCAGCCATGAAGAAAATACTCATCCCAGGTTAACTGACATTGATTCTTTGCTCTGCATGTATCCATTTCACTCGGCTCTGCACTGTATCCTGCAGGGACGGCTGTGTGTGTGTGTGTGTGTGTGTGTGTTAGTGTTTGTGAGAGAGATGTATGCATGGGTATGAATGAGCATGTGTGATTGGTGAGGTTAGGACCATCACTACTCACATTTTGTCAATACGCTGCTCATCGCCACTCAATGTGAAAGCAAGCTAATGAAAATAGCCTTTAAGCAGTCACCAATCACAGTCAACATTATTATAGAGACTGTCACTGTTGGGCTGCAACTGAGCTTCCCTGCAAATATTTTTGGAGGCAGTGACAAAGCACTGCCACTAGATGGCACTCACAAACACACTGGGAGCACGCTGCTGATGCTTATCTCAGTGTGCATTAGTATTCCTGGGGCTGAGCCTATTAAGTAAAAGGCAATTATGAAGAAGGGAAAGAGAAGAGAGGAAAATAGAGGAGAGGAGGATGCCCACAGAGCTGCAGCAATAGTGTTAAAGACAGGGAGGAGGAGAGGATGGACAGAGAGACTGGCAGAGAGAACAGCCCTACGGCCAAATACTATCTTCGAACAAATGCACTGCTGTGAGCTATATGAATTCATTAAGCTCCCTAAAGGTGGAGTTAAGAGGATATAATCCCACATAGCAGGAAATAAAACCATGTAATGTGTGAATTCTATTCTGTGTTGCATTCAAATTAAGAATTAAAAGATGCATGTTTGCATACCTGTAGTTGCCCAGGTAGACTCCATCAGGATTCAGCATGGGGACTATCTTGAAGATCACATGATCTCTTAGGATCTGAGCCACAGGATGCTGGCTCACCAGGAAGTCGATCACACCTATCAAACGTACACATAAACACACACACACACACACACACACACACACACACACACACACACACACACACACACAGAGGGAAATAGACTTGAAAAGAAAACCGAAGACGGGCTGGCAGTTAATTGAGTTTTGAGAAACAAAAGGAGAGGGAAGGACAGCGAGGGGGCATCGTCAGAATCGGGGGAGGAATAGGAGACGTCAAGCCCAAATCGATACAAATGGAATGGAGCTGACGGCGCTGGAAAAACAGACAGCACACAGCGGGCTGGAAGCCAACTCATCTGATTCACGATGATGCACACACACACTGCAACACACAACTGATACTGTAGGTAGATTAGATAGAAAAATAAGTCGCTGGATGGATGGATGGATGGAAGGATGGATGTATGGATGTATGGATAGATAGATAGATAGATAGATAGATAGATAGATAGATAGATAGATAGATAGATAGATAGATAGATAGATAGATAGATAGATAGATAGATAGATAGATAGATAGATAGATAGATAGATAGATAGATAGATAGATAGATAGATAGATAGATAGATAGATAGATAGATAGATAGATGGATGGATGGATGGATAGATAGTCACTTTCTCTCAAACGGCATCTCCACACCTTGTTAGCGTTAATGGACTTTCCTCAGTCTGTTTCACTGAGTCAAAGTAGTGGACAGGGACCACTGCTAAAGGTAAGGCTGTGCCCTCCGTCCTTTTATCGCACCAGACCCTCGTCTCTTCAAACCGCCTACCTATAAACAAGGAAGTGGGACCCAGAAGGAGCGAACCTGCCCACTCACCTCAGTCTGAACAGGAGGCAGGGAGCTAAAAGTCATTAAATCCTGCTAAAACTACTGTACCGCACAAGGAGACAATTTCCCAAAGGTTCTCAGTTTTCAAACTGTTTTATTAGTTTTGAGACAATGCTACCCTATGATATCCTCAGATTGTGTTTCCTGAGATATTATATAGAAGCACAAGTTCTTGTACCTATTCCTGTAACATATAGACATCTGTGGTTCAGGTGCAGAACATTTGTCTTGAAAAAGTATAAAAGGAGCAGTGTGTGGGATTTAGGGGGATCTATTGGTAGTCTTTAATCACCTGAATCTAAGAATGGTTCTGTTATGTGAGCTGAGAATGAACCCTTCATATAACAGGTTTCAGAATGCCATTTCAAACCGTGATATCGACGCCTTTGTGGCGGTTTGCCTGCAATCGTGCCAGAGGTGTGATGGGGGACCAAGTGATCCCGGCTCTGTCCCGCCTTTGGAGGCAGTAACAGAGGCGTTGCATTGGTGAGCTTAATGTGGACTGGCAGGGCTGGAAAGACGGAAAATAGATGACCTACGTTACTTGTGATACCAACACTCATGTAATAAGAAAGATGACGAGCAGTTCCTCCAGGATCATCACTCGCTGCTTTCATCGTTTATTGTACACGTACTGCAGCAGTGGCAGTATAGCACAGTAGCACAGCTGCTGTCACACGCCACAAATGTCAACTCCCACTTTATTCCACGATGCCAGATTGCAATGTGAATGGACGCCAATTTTGCCGGCAACACTCGTTACGGCACTTTAACAGGAATTTTGCTAAACACATTCTATGAGGGGCTACACAGTCTGTCATGTTGCACCATCATGTTTCTGCAATACGTCAAACTTGTTACTGCAAATCTGTATTGAAAACTTGGTTATGGAGTTCAAAATATTAGAGCAGTTATAAAGCATAGGAAATTTAACAAAAGATCCCTTTGAGTTGCATCATGGGAAATGTAGGATCCAGACAACTGCTTCAAATGTTATCAATCAATTGAATGGGCATTATCAACGGTTATCAGTCTCATAGATATGAGTTAGAAGGGGGCTATTAGATGCATGGGTCAAATAAACACAGGCATTTCACCCAGGAAACCAGTGCATGTGTCTTGCATGAATGTGAACGTGAAATGACAGTTATGTTATAAACATAGCTTATGTTTATACATACACATATTGCCTAGACATAATCAAATACTTCAGTTTAATTTCACAATTAAGGGAAAACATTTAAAATAGGTAGTACAGAATATTGGGATCTTGAATCATACTGCAAAAAATGTGATGTTGCATTGTTTTGACAATTCTTTTGTCACTTGTGTCACTTGCAAATCCCAATGGCAAAAATAGTAGGTGTTCATTTAAACAGAAAATATATTGAATAACATGTTGACTAAGTAAATAAAGATGTGTACCTACGTTTTGAACACCACCTATAATGAACTCAGACACATTTTGGTTCTGTACGACTAAACAACATACAGGTCAGCAATGCTGCATCTGAATCTATGAAACAGGGCATCGACCTTATATTAAAACTTTACCTTGACAAATAAAAGAGGCAGGAGACTCTCCAGGGTGAACACGAGCTGTAAGAAAGACCAGCTTCTTCTCCCTCTCTGGATCTAGATGATCTGCGGGGCGAGAGAGAGGAGCGAGAAAGGGGGAGGAAGGTGTAAAGAAAAGAAAACGGGAGAAAGAGGTGGTGTTGTTAATGCACAAGTTCAAGTTGACATATAGAGGGCAACTTTAAAAACTCTTATGTTTAGATTAGACTAAAATATTATTATCTTAAGGTGCTATCAGAGTAAGGTACACAAGTATCCTATTACAGTCCAGTGTGAGAGGCCGGGTCAAAACACACACAGACATGGCCGTCCATTTTTAGCCAGACACACATGAATCAAACATCAAACCAACACAGGGCACAGAATATTCAACTGGGCGAGGTGAATTATAGATCTACAGAGGTCGGGATCAGCCAGCAACAGGTGTGATCCGATAGAGGTCTTCTTTGATTTAAGTCTTCAGGTCTGGACAAAGACTTCTCTCTGGCTAGACACTTCTCTCCTTCCCTGCTCTCACTCTGTTGGACAGTTGAGTTGGACCTTGGAGACTTTTCTTAAACATTTTCGGTCTATTGGTGGATTTTTGCATATATAGTTAGTTGAACCTTTCAAACCTGAAAATGTTCAAATGGAGAGATTTTCTGAAACAAAGAGGGGTATCGGGTTCTCCCGTCAAGACAATTCAGAACATGGACCTTTTATTCCTTCATTCTGGAGATGTGAATGACTAGGTTTGAAACAACTATTTACAAAAGAAGGATCTTAAGTGTTTGCACATTTTATTTGATAGTTGTGAGATGTTTGTGGGTAAATTTCGACTGTGTCCAAAAAAGGAATATAATGAGGAAAAAACGGTTGTACTTTTGCGAGTTCTTCAGTAGCTTGGAACATAGCAATATGGATTTGATAAATTTACTGTTTCTTTGACAAGAAATTAGACAAAAATTAGCTTGCTAGTGCACCTCACATCCCTTGACTTAACTCCTTACGGCTAGGAGGCTACTTCACTGAGAGGAGAGTGTGTGGCAGCTCTCAAAAGCAATTTTTGTTTCCCTCCATGTCTCTCCCCGGGCTCTGTAAATTCCAGAGTGAGTCTATGGTGAAAATGCTCAATTCTAAAAGTCAGAACCAGTTGTAAGAGATTATTTTAACTTCCTTTATTACCGTAGATATTTTGAGGATCATTCTTTCTCACATTTCTCAAATGCCGTGCAATAAACAGACTGCATAAAATAAAAACAAACAGCGTCCGTACTGCGATTCTAGCCCAGTTGATAATCACAGAGGTCAAAATTTTGCTGTTTTCTTGGCCAGTGTTTCTCTTCCAATCTGCTGTTGCTAATGGATGAAAGTGATTGCGCGCCTCATCGCTATACACAAACTTAATATCTTATCGATTCGTCCACCCGCTTCTGCTGAGCAGAGAAAATGCTAATTAGCAACAGGCTATGCACCTTTCCTTCTCCTTAATTCCAATTTAGCCTCACAGCAGTGTGTGTGTGCTTTTATGTGTATGTGTGTGTGAGAGAGAGAGTGTGTGTGTAAGGGGTTGTAAACAATAAAAAAAGAGAAAAAAAAGCGTTGTTCCATTTAAGTACTCTCCCTCTGATTTTATTTCGTTTTTCTCTCCCTCTGCCCTTCACAGAGACAAATGGCTTTGCCATTCAGGAGTCTCCGTGGAGCGGGGCGGGCCGTTTGTTGTAAATGTGAGTGCTTGCGGTTTGGCCGGCCGCTGGGTGCTCGGTGGCTGTGAAATTCCATCACTTAGAAATTCTACTTTGGCCTCGACCCCAGGCCACCACACAGGCTCCTGATACAAGAACACACACACATTGTACTGTACAAAGCTGCAATCAGGAACGAGAAAAAAATCACAGGCAGACATACACGCAGCCTTTCTCCCTACAGTAAAACCAAGAACCCAGAAAGTTGTGAGCCAAACCAGAGGCAGCTGCCAAGGTCCCGACTGTCAGGGAATTCAACCATCGTGGCCATGCTACATTTAGTCTCAGTGCTAGTGTGCCCTTGCTGCTTCATCAAAACAATCTCTTACAGCAGGCTCCTGGAGCTTACAATGGATCCACTGTTTATCCCACATTGCTGTGTCTGTGTGTGTGTGTGTGTGTGACTATGTCTCCTCAGGGCTCTCACAAACGCTCCCCAAGTAGCTGTTGTGTTTATGTGTCTGTATCTCTGCATTCCTCTGTATCTGGCTGTGCTCAGCCAAGCATTGTAGCACAAAATTAAGTCCCACTATTCCATAGGCGCCCCGACGCCGAGAGGGAACCAGCACCATACCGAGCACCACAGCTCGACTGCATGGAAAGGGAAATCACATTTTTTGGCTCAGGTGGGAGTGACATATAACATGAAGGTGAGGGTCATGTTCTGGTTGAACACAGCGCTGCAGGAGCATCTCCTGACCTCAAGGTGTCAGTAGAGATCAGCAGGCGGGGGGCCGCCACGGAGACGGGGAAAGAGAGAATGAAAGACAGAAGAGAAAGAGAAAGAGAAAGAGGGGAATTTGACTGAAAGGGAGCTTTCAAAAGTAACAGAAATTATTTAACTCGGTTTCCTGGAACTCCTTCTCTCTTTGCAGTTTTTATAAGAAATTGTAGTAGGAGGGTAGAACAACTCAGAACAATGTTTCAACAGTAAATTCCTTCCATGCTGAGCTGAATGTCAAACCAACATCACAACCATTTGTATCAGTAGAAAGACTTTAATTCATTTCATCATCTTTGTTTGTCTTTTGGGATGTGCAACATTTTCCTCCAAGTTTTTAATCATGATTGGGTTTGCATTATGCTGTATGTGTGTACATTAGGGCGGCAACTAATGAGTATTTAAATTATTGATTATATTTTTGATTAGTGGATTCATTATTTAGAGCATGAAATGATAGAAAATAGTCGAATATGCGCGGCACAATTTCCTGCAGCCTACTGTGACATTGTAAAATTGCTTCTTTAGTTCAACTAACAGTCCAAAACCCAAAGATCTTTAATTTACATTGATATAAATGAGGTTTAATGTACATTGGAGAAGCTTGAATCAGCATATATTTTACACTTTTGTTTGATAAATGACTGTAACGAATAGTCGATTAACAGTTGCAGAGTAATTTTCTGTCCATTGACTGATCGATTCAACAGCAGTAGCACGGCTGTGCGTTCATTATGGCTGAGAAAAAGGTGAATTTCTCTCCTGCTGTGTGTGTTTGTTTGTGTAGATGAAAGAGGTAGTCTAGTCTGATATTTCGGTGGTCGACATATATGGGTTTTTAATAGCTGATACAGATATTTAGAGAGTGAGGGGCTGATAGTGATAATGTTGTTTTGTATTTGATAAAATACAACAACTTATATATAAAACATAATTACAACAGACACACATTTTTTAAACTTAAATGAAAATGCATTGTTTATTTAGTTTAAAAAAAAATTGTACTGCATTGTCTCTGTTTGCTTAAGTAAGGTACTGTACTCTATCAGAAGTGCACTTATTTTAATTTTTTTCTAAAAAGTGTCAACTAAATAAATATCCACACATTATCAAAAAATGAAACTTTGAAACGATTAATTTATCTGAAAAACAGCATATTATCATCAGATAGAAAAAATAAAAGTGTGTAACACATTACATGAATAAATAATAAATAAAAACTGTTAATATAGTACCTGAAATACTACACTTACATTTCCCATAAAGTTGTAAAATTTTTTTTTTTTTTACCTCTTTCCATGAAATTACTTTATTAATCAATCTCTTCCAAACATATCACAATGAAAATGAAACCACAATTTACAGAGGATTGTGTCTGAAAACACAATTATTCCAACTTTATGGGTGACCGTGTATAATAAATTCATCATCAGCCTTGTGAAGGCAGGCATCAGCCAATGCCAATAAAGAGCGTGAGTATTAGGAGGGACATACTCTAATATCTTTTAAATATTAGAGAATGTGGTGCACTAAACATTGAAATTAAAGGTAGAGACTGGCCAAGAATCTTCCCTCACTTTTTGTGTCCATGTAACAGAGCAGCCACACATGTTGAAAAAGAGGAATATGGTGCTCTGTGATTTTAAAAGAAAAAAAATTAAAACACATTCTCTCTAACTTAGCAAAACTACCATTCATCTATATGCAGCTTTTGTGACTGTAATTCTTGACTGCTGTGACAACTTTACCTACTTCTGAGAGGCCATGTCTCTAAATTATGACCCTCTTTAACCTTCACATCATCTCAGTCCTCTGTGGGCCTGTCACAGTAGCTCAGAGAACACGACTTAAAAAAAATATAGAAGTATAGACATAAGGTGGAAAAGGAAGGAGGAAGAGAGTGAATGAGAGTGAGAGAGGGTTTACAGTAAGAGAGTGGGGGCCGAGCGGGGGAGGGGGATCTGACAATGAGTGAGTGAAAGCAGCGGAGGCAAAATTTATGCCCACACTTCCAAATCAAAGTGCTTCCTCAGCATATTTCTCACCTGCCAAAGTCACGCGCTGCACTGTACGGCACATTACTGCTCATTCTCTCGCAGCTCGCCGAGAGGGAAAAAAAAATTAAAGGATGTCAAACTACGATCAGCTCTGATAAATATGTAAATTACTGTAGAGAAGCAAAGTGCCTGTGAAAAACAACATAAATCTAATGGATTCTGAAGGTCAGTCCTGATTGTGCTGGTCAGCTCTTTCTGTGACAGCAGTCCTGGGAACTTTGGGTTCAATCTCATAAGTTGTGACGTGATGTAATTAACTGAGATCTTCGTCATCATTCTTCTTCGGCAGGTACAAAGGAAGCCCTGTCAAGACCTTCTTGAAGCATCATGGCATATATTTAAATACATTTACCCACTTTAAAAAGTAAATTTGATTTAGGGAGTTAGAGGCAGGTTTTGCTTACTCTTTTTTTAATATCAACCGTGTCCAAACTTTGAGACGTAGAGGCTGAGAAACAATTTAAGACTACCGCCACTTATAGGACACTAAATAGTATTTATATTAAAGTAGCTGTATATGACATTCAGAACATTAATATAGCAACAAAAAAAGTTTTGCTGTCTAAAGATATAGTGGAGTAATGGTTTCACACTCCGTCTGTGTGTTTTAATCTGAGCTTTCTTAGTTCTCTGTTGTGGTTGCTGGTCATTGGTGGTTTTTGAGACAAGGGGTCCCTAAACACAGATACAGTAGTCTCCCCTCAAAAACGACCCTGTAGGCCATTCGTACAGGCAGCAAAATCATTTTTAGACTGTCCTCCACTGCCCTCTAGCGGCTGTCGTATCATGAATGACGCTGATGCGGCGTATAAATCACAGAAGTTGCACTCGGGGCAGATAGGTTGAACAAACATTGGAGAACGGGGTTCATGTCTGTGCCTAACGTTTTGTGCACCATGTAATTATGTCACTCCCAGTAGTCACGTCGCCCTCGTAACTACTTCCACTCCGGCATTTATGTCCATTTATTTACTGTTTAAACTGACTTTTTTATAATTCCTTACCAGGATGTATTAGCCCTAAACCTAGTTCAGTGGTTTTGTAGCCTAAATTTAATGAAACTGCAGCCTTTTTTTAGAACAGCGAACCATGCGTCTATGTATAATGACGATTTTTTAAGAACGCTCCGCTTTGTCCCGAAAACTGTGAAATGCTCATATGGGTAATTTGGACAAATGCTCATATTGGTCCTTATGGGTGGTATTGACAGACGACCTCTTCTGTTGTTTAGGTTGGAGATCTTGTTGATATCTGCACAAAGGAGCAAGACACACAAACCGTTTGTCCCTTTTTGTAGTTATTTTGTTTCTTTGAATCTCTTTGTGGTCATTTTATGTTTCTTTGTGGTGTCTCTTCAAGTGACATTTGACAGGCTAACAAGTGCTTTGAAAAATGACGCCAAGGGGTCCTGACCAAGTGTCCATATGTGTCAGGTTGGGAAAACAAACCCTGCTCAGACTCTGAAGCATAGATATGCTCTGAATATCGAGTTGAGTCCCTTTAAACCAGATGAAAAATGGAATATCTAAACTCTTTGGCACACTATGAGGAGGTGAAATGCACTGCAACATACTGCAACCCCTGTACACAGTGATACAATAAAAAACAATGTCACACTGGCCACAGCTTTATAACACATTATACCACAAGTCTCAAACCAAGGCCTCTCTATATCTCCCCCCTCTCTCTGCTCTGTGGGTTTTACACTGTAATAAATTAGCCTCACTTTGGCGAGATGGCAACAAGACACGCTTGGCGCCCTGCTCAGTGCGTCATATCGAGGATGGGCGCGAGCTGTAAATTGTCAGTGGCGTTGAATTTATACAGAGCCTTGGGACGAGACGCAGCACCGTGTACTGCCCAGCTGAGTGAACCCCAACAAGCATCAAAGCTCTGCACCTCTTCACACCCCTCCCACCACTCACTCCACCCGCTGACACCACCCTCTGCCACCTCAAGGACAAACAGTGAGAGAGAGAGAGGAAGAAAGACAGAAGAAAAAAGGAAGACTGAGAGGAACGGGGATATGCGCTGAAGTGCGGAGGGCTCTAAAGTGATAAGAGTTTTATGATGCTGTTTTCTTCTCCAGGAATTGACCAGGTCCCTGCCTTAAAATTGTGGTGTGTGTTTGTGTCTGTAGGTGCTAGAGAGCCTGTGGCATGTCTCAGATTTATTCATCTCATCTTATTGTAGGGAGGCAGGGGCACTGCCAAGGCCTCCTCACACATTCATAAAGCATCCCCTGTCACTTCACACACCACACATTACAGCTAAACTCTGGGTGAGGTGAGGGGGGGTGGGGGGGTATGCTGTAAGAGAGACAAATGGTGTCCCTGCATACACACAGCTAATTGTCATACAATGGGGCCACGGTGTTTTCTCTGAACAGACGAAGAAAGAAAGCTACAGAGGAGAGGATGTTTACACAGGCAGCTGGATGGACAGGGACTCAGGGGATGATTGATACAAAGACAGAGGACACCAAGAGGGAGACAGAGAGACAAACAGTAAGACAGAGGTGAAGCGGGAACAAAGACAAGCAGAAAATAAAAGAAACCAGAACAACACATGAAACTTTACTGAGTTCCTTCAAAATCTAACTCCTGTTATTCACCTCTTTTCTTCAGTTCTCACCATCACGTTAAACTGTAAAACCATATTTGATCTCATCATATTCAATTATAATTTCTGTAAAGTATATTGTAGTTGCTTTTTTAAAGCCCTCAAAATATTGGACTAAAAATACTGAATACTACGTCACACTCAAGATTACCGCGTTTTAGTGCAACAAGACGGAAAAAGGTTATTTAATCGGGTCAGGGAAGTTGGGTTTACTCTAGCCAGGTTAGCGATTGTTAGAAAAAACAGATGATAACAATGCATTATAGGGTCATTTCCAGTTGGCAACCTCCGGCTCAGTGAGGTAAACCAGGAAGTACCTTAAGCTGCATTCTACCGAAAATTCCAGCAGTGGGTGCTGACGGTGGCTGCAGAAGCATTTGCGTCCATTCATTTTAATACAAAATGAGAAAACTTCTCACTTGATTTATTAACTCAGAATTTTTCTTAGGACAACACTAGTCTCAAAAAAATCTTCTTCAAGACGATTTGATGTTAATAGTGTAAATAATGGCCCGATTTAGGAGAAAATAGAAGATAAAGAATCGTATGATTTGGGGAGTCGCTACCTTTCATTGAGGCTAGCTGTCAGAAGAGAAGCAGAACAATGTGTATCCATGGCAACGTGTCAATAACGTTTAAACAAAACAATAGATAATAATAGACACTCCAAGGAGTCGCTGTTCTTTTTTCTTAGGTAAGTAACGTATATTTTCTTTTTGTTTTTTGACAGCCAAAATGAACATCCCAGTTAATGCTCCAATTAATGCTAACATGAATTAGCAGCAGCTTCTCTCAGTCAGGTTGAGGTGTAGAGAGGAGTGTAGTCAGTGTCGTCAGATCCCTCTCGCTCCTCCACAGTCCAAATATGGTCTGCTCCCCGTTTCCCAAAAAAAAGATGATGACACAAGATGCTGACGAGTGTAACGCTGACCTCGATGCCTCAAATGAGCAGTCCACAAACCAATGGGTGACGTCACGGTGACTATGTCCATTATTTATATAGTATATAGTTATGGTATTTTCCACCTTTAACCACCGTGGCAACATGTAGTATGTGTGAACAACTGATTTAATAAGATAAATAATACAAAAGTGCTCATAAACAGTATATCCAGTTCCAGAAATGTCCATTAACTTCCCAGTTTAAACTGAATGCACCCTGACATGAGCTAACTATAATTATAGTCAAGCCAATGAAGCCATTTTGAACTCGACAGATGGACAGAAGACAAAGAAACAAAGGAGACAAGAGACAGAGACAAAGAGAGTCACACTGGCTTGGGTCTCCATCATCTACTCATCTCTACACCACTGTACCGCCTCCCTCCTTCACTTCCTCTCCGTCTCCTTTGCCATCGTATCCATCTAGGATGTGTGTGTAGCTGAAGAGAGCAATCAAAAGCAGAGATGTGGTGGTCAGAGGTGTATTTGAGTGTGTGTGTGTGTGTGTGTGTGTGTGTGTACGAGAGGGAGAGAGAGAGAGAGAGAGAGAGAGAGAGAGAGAGGTCTTGGGAGGGGATTACAATGGCCGTGTCGAGACACATCCAGACAGAGAGGGGAGGCACAGAGAGAAGGAGAGAAAAGAAAATTGGGAGTGTCATAAAGGGAATGAAGGGTAGAGAGGGAGAAATAAAGAGAAAAAGAAAGAGAGGAAAAAGAGACAGAGAGAAGGGCGGGAGCAGAGGAAACCCTTGAGATGACAGCATGTAAATACGCCAACGGCGGGCCTCTAAAGTGGAGATGAAGAGGCGGCAGGATAAAAAGCTCTGAGCGCTGTGTGATTATGGATCAATTTGCCGCAATCAAGCCCCCTTATGGCTGGTCCCTGTGAAATGGAGAGATTTCTGCTCCTCAAGGGCAGCCGTGATGACAGTGGAGGTCACAGACGATGGGAGTGGCAGAGTGACAGAGGGAGACACGCTGACGGAGGGACGGGAAGAAGGGGAAACGTTCTGTCCCAAACAAGGTGTTAGCCAGCCATCAGCATTCAAGCCCGAGCTGAGCGGCTTTATAATTATGTTAATGATGAAAGGTGGAGATGGGACGAGGGCCTTTGGAAGCAGACAGTGAGCTCTGGTCCTGTCAGGGTCACACATGTCAAGTCAAGGGGAAGCACCACGACAATAATGATCTAAATGATTAAAATACCAACATGATACTAAATTAGAAGTCAGAAATGAGCTGTCTCAGCTGTAACCACACCCAAACAGCCTAAGGCATCAGAAGAAATCAAATAATGTATCAATTTCTTCCTCAAGGTGTACAATATTAAGACATAAATGTTTAATTACCACCAGGGAGCTTTGCTGCCATTCACTGAATTAAAAGGTTGGAACTACCAAGGTTGAATGAACCATTAACTTCTTTGGTGCGTCAGTTTGTCAACACGACCTTGTCAGATTTAGTCATCAGAGGGAAAAATATTTGATTAATATATTGTAAAATCTTTTTACTTTTCAGTTCTTAGAGCATAGTAGAGAACATTTTGACAGCAACAAATAAACAACATGTCTTGAAAGCTTTGTCATACCATATTATGTTTTTATGTTACCTTCGATTATTTTATGTAATGACTTCTTATTTTTATGTTTATGTCATGTTTGATCTTTCCCTATTTTTGTTCTGATTTTTATTTTGAAGCAGACTGCGTCTGTTGTACGAAGTGTATAATATAAATAAACTTGACCTGACCAAGGCGTGTTGGTGTACTGTGGTATGCATTGTCTGATGTGCATATCAATGTGTTGCCAAGTTAGTAGTGAATTATGGTTGTCTGATACTGAAAGCTGTATATTTTAATAACACTGTACAAAGTTGAGAATAAACAATAGCTATAAACTCTCTCTGCAGCACACAAGTCTCATGCTTTTGCATTGGGACTATGTTAAATTGCATTGTCAGATTAAATACAGATAATATAATAAAAGAGAGGGATGTAATAAATTAACATGTTGGAGGAAATCCAAAACAAAATCTAAAAAAAAAGAGAGAAATAAAATGTGGTAAGGAGATCAGTAACCTTTCTTTTAGGCAGTGGAACGGTGTAATATCACAACATATTTATTTAAAAACACATTTCATTTTAAAATAACTAATCCAAATGTCAAAAATGTGTTTAGGATGCCACAAAGGCGGATAAATTCAGCCTCATGACCGCTGTCTACTGTGCGTATGTGTAACCTTTATTCATTGTCAGGGCCAACAACAAGCTTTTCTTCATGCCTCTCAGAAGCGAGCCCGTATCTCTTACAGTCACACACTGTTTTATGGAGCCCAGTAAGTGTAGAGAACAAGTGTGATAGACAGTTGGCACAGAGGGCGAGACAGAGATTCACTGAGAGAGAGACAAAGAGGAGGCTCTGTCAAGTATCAAAAGCAATAGGCCCTTTTAGCGATATGATACGGACGTCTGGCGCAAAGTCAGAGGCGGGGACTGCTTAGGGTTTCAAGGCATTGGTCACAGGCGTTTCTAAAACCCTGACTTCTCCTCTCTTGCCTTCAGAAAATGATGACAGGAGGAGAGGGACATAAAAAGGAGGGATGGCTGGTCTGTGCGCGGCATGATACAGAATCAGAGGCAGCCAGTAATAGCCTTTTTTGAAGAATGCGCCACTGAACTTTAAGGGCCGTCTTGCTTGAAAGGACAAGTTACAAATAGGAAGAAAGGAGAGGGAGAAATGATTTCCCAGGGATATACCCCCTACTGCGCTGCCCTATTGCTGCACCACAGTGTAGGAGTGTGTTTGTGCATGTGTGTGTGTGTACTGTACATGATTGTGTATTTGGAAAATGCAACATACTACAGGGAAAAACAGCTACACATACACCTGCACTGGAGCACTATACGGACAAAGAGGACACAGTTTGTTCTTAAATGTCAGTCAAACCAGCGTTGCTTTTCAGAGAGGAGCTGTAACTAAAGCCCATCTGACAAGCAGAGCAGTCAGACAGTCGGACGTACAGACAGAAGTGATGTGTAGTTCTTTATTACTCCGTCTTTTCCTACCTATCAATAATTTCTGAGCCACAACAATACAGCCGGGCTGAGGTAAACAACCATAGTGCATCCCAGCTTTAATAACCGCCGTCACACCTCCCAGCTATGTCTTTCAGTCAATTTCCCTCCCTTTCTATTCTGTTCGATTCTACCTATTTTCTTGTCTTTCATCTCTTTTTTTTTCTCATCTCTACAGCAACTCAAAGTTACTGTAGATCAGTCTGCAGCTCGGCTCACCAGCCCATTCACACACACACACACACACACACACACACACACACACACACACACACAGATATATATTATATTGTGCATGGAAGAACAAGCTGTATGTGTGTTTGTGTGTGTGGTCATGTGTGCGATGCGGGCATCAGCTCGGCTCAGCGGCGGCGACAATGTCATTCAGCAGTTTAGTAACAGGCCATTACCTTGTTAATACCAGCCTAATGGGCAGTCTGCTATTTTAAAACCACAGTCGTGTTTGTGCCATTAACAACCACTTAGTGCTCTGCTCAAATCAACAGGCCACCGGGACACACCAAAAACAATAACAAAATAACAATGTGATAATATTTCCCGTGTCGTTATTAACACCAGAAACACATACCCATTTTTCTTCAGTGCCTTTCAAAATTTACACTTGAGGCCATTTTTATAGGTGTGGAAGGGCAGCAAAAGTAGTAGAATGATTAAAAAAATTAAAAGAAAAGCTTTTACTCTCTGTTTTTGCCAAGATTAAGCAGTTATTTCTGTGTGTTATCAAGATAATATTTGCCATTAGCAGTAGCATGCATTGCTGCTAACTGTACACTATCTAAAAGTTTGACGTAGCCACTGTGACATCACCCATTGGTTTGTGGATGACCGTTTTAAAGCTTCAGGTTTGGCATTTTGGCTGTCACCATCTTGTTTTTTTTGGAGCCAGAAGTGGAGCTAGGTTAGCAACTAGCACTAGCGAAATAAGCAAGGTCCAAAAACGAAGAGCCAGTCGACTCCTCAGAGTGGCTTTAAGTACAACTCAATGCTGAATGAGACATTTTTCAGCTACCTAAAATATTTCATGAACTGAAAATACAGAGTGAAAGGGCTAGAGTTAAAACTATAGCTATAGCTGCTTTCTCCTGTTTCCAGTTTCCAGTTTCCAGCTCAAGGCACACAGACATGACATTGGTATTGAACATGTCATCTAAAAAGACAGGTCTCCCCTTAAAAAACATCACTATAGGGCGTTTGTACAGGCAGCAAAATACAACTTTATGTTTTAGACTGTCGTCCACGACATCCTGCTGGCATAACAGTCATGACTGAAGACGATGCAAAGTTTAAATGGTGGATGGCATTCTCGGGGCAGGAAGGAGGCGAGGTGGATGGCTTCAACATACGGCAGACTTTCACCCAGGAGAACAGGGTTTGTGTCACATGTGGAAAACAAATGTAAACTGTTTTTTAACATTATTTACGTAACTTTAACTTAACCCTAAGTTGTTGTTTTTTTAGTAACTTACGTTTTTTTTTGTAACTTATGTTACTACTTCACTTCTGGCATTTACGTACATTCATTTTCTATTATTGGAAGTTTTTTTGCCCTAAACCTAGGTCAGTGGTTTTGTAGCATAATTTCACAAAAACTGCAGCCTTTTGTCCAACCACGAACCGTACACTATTTATATCGACATATTTTTAGAACACTCCGCTGTACCACGAGCCGTTTTTGACAAACTCATATGGGTAGTTATGGGTGGTACGGACAAACCGTCTATTCTGTCATTTACGTTGGAGATATTGTTGCATCTAAATCTCTGCAAGAAAGCAACAAGATTATTCACCAAAATGTTGAACTTGGAAAAACAGTGAAAACGTGAATATTGATCCTGTTGCTCTTTTTGGTCTAGTCTTTATCGTCTCCCATTGTGTCCCATTTTGGGAGCTGCACTCTGCTCTCCTTAGCTGGATGGACATCTCTTACATCAGAAAAAGACTGTGGGACACACTGTGCTGTCCATGTCACAGTCTATTGTTACAGCTACAGGTAGTGAAGACTCACTGGTGCCAGCAGCTCATTGATTTATACAGAACAGGGGTGTTTTACTCAGTGTTAGTGACCTATGTAAACCCTATGTGAATGCTTTATGTAAGCTATTCCCATATAGGCCAGAATATCAATAAATAACCCGTTTAAAATACTTCTATTTGTATAAAAACTGAAAATGATATAAAAAATGAAACAAGATATGCCATAATAAATAATTAAATAAAAATAAAAATACATGAATACCTATCAGATAAATTATATGTATAATAAACCTTGTTTCAGCTGAGTTATTTAAACAAATGCAACAAACATGACAAACTATAGCCTGCAGGTCTTTCTAATTCCATTTTAGCATCTCAAAGAGAATCAGCAGCTTCTCTCTGAAGTCTGAGAGGAAGAAGTCCTGCAACGGAGGCACAGTCCATTTCGGCGCATCAATCGTTCACACAGACTTTGAACTCGATTGTGGGTATGTTCAGCTCTTTAGTGATTTCCAAAGCTTTCAGCTGAATATCAGCTCTGGTAATAGGCATTTCTTCATTCCGTTTTGCAGTGAGATAGTCAAACACGCCCCTGTTAAGCTTTTGAAAGCAGTCTGCTTTGGAACGCTGGAAAGATTTCAGATTTTGATTTGAGTCTTTTGACTCTTTGCATTTTTAAGACTGTCATTTAGGACTCGTAGTCTTGACAGTTGTTAGATGACTCTAAATCATTGATCACAATGATCTTAAACCGGCACCATAATTCCTTCAAGTTTTGATTAACATAAACTGAAAAATGAGTTCTGCCTCTCTCTGTCTTTCCTTCCTGTAGTTGTCAGATTACAGTAGCTCCCTACAGTTTAAAGGGAACTTTTTTCTAAAGATAATTTTTCTGCCTTTTTTCTAACAATTGGGTGGAAAGGGGGAAAGAGAAAGAGGCAGCAAAGGGGGCACAGGCTCCACCAGGTGAGCTACCTGGGCACCCCAGAAGCAACTCTTACATAGATATTAACATGCTAACATACAAAAAAGTTCATTGCATCCCAAAATGACATAGACACATCCTTCCCAAGTCCTTTTTATAAGGTTTATCAACAATCAAAACTACATAGAGGTCCAGTCTGCACAAAAAAAAGCTCTTATTCTTTTCTCTTCTTTTCTTCTTTAACATATAGCACTCCTTTAGCGATGACAGTTAGCTCTTAAAGTTATGTACTTACTTGATTCCTGTGGTCTATGTCTAGTACCATCAGGTTGAATGCACTTATTGTAAGTCGCTTTGGACAAAAGCGTCTGCTAAATGACATGTAATGTAATGTAATGTAAAAAGTGGCATCGAGCAGTTAAAACCAATACCCCTCTGCTCTGATTATGTGATCGCAATATTTAGTGAGTGGGACATTTTACTGTTAAATACTAAACTTGTATGAGCTCTCTGTTGGAAGTTATTGACCTTTCTGCATTTTAATTTCATGCACGACATCAAGCCAAAATCAGCTGATATATCAGACTGATATACATGTACTGAAACATTTGAATACTGTGATACAGAAGGGTGTTGACAGACTTCTCAATATGTATTGATTATGTCTTGGAAATCTATTTACTCATTGATTGTTCAACAGCAAATGAAAATAGCTTCTACCATTAACACGACAATCCAAACTATAGGAAACTATTTGCTTTTGAATAATTAAAACACCATTATTGTACAATAAAAAGCGATTTCTGATCCCAAACTGAAGTTAATTGATATTGATGGGGATTCCTACATTCTAGCACCAGCTGATACTGTAAAACGACATCTTCAAATGTAAGAAGGAGAGATTTTATTCTCTATAAGCTATATCAACAGTTTGGGTTTTGTTTCTGTGATTTAAGAAAGGTAAAAATTCTCGGAGTTATCCATCTCCCTAATCTCTCTGTAAGTTAACTTGAAAGGATTTAAACGCAGCGTAACACCTGCTGTTAATACAGCTCCCTGATAAAGCTGACATCAAATGTCTCAGATAACATCACTGCTTATCTCTGGAAATTAAATGACTTCTGGAATATCTAAAAAAGAAGAAGATTTTTTTAAATTGTTGTATAACTGCTAAAAGGAAAAAAAACAGATGAAGGGAAGCTGTAGACCGGCTGTGAATTTAAATGAAACCATACATTCCTCATCTCTCAATTAATAGATTAAATAAATACAACCATTTAAACTTTATATTATAGTTTCTATAATATATAGTGTGAATAAACACTTGAAATCAATTGAGCATCCAAATGCTAATTGAGCTCATGACTAGTGTTTGTCTCTTTCTCCTCCCACTCCTGATTGGCTCGCCTGATGCAACAAATGCATGCTGGTTGGTTTAGGATTAATGTGGTTACCATGACAACGCGCCGGCCGGCATAGAGCTGTGTTGGAATGGATGTGTATGTGTGAATCTGTCTATGTGTGTACAAGTGTGTGTGTGTGTGTGTGTGTGTGTGTGTGTGTGTGTGTGTGTGTATACTTTGTTTGAAGTGGCAGGCCTTTTCAACAGCTTTGATCAGGGAAATGTTTGTAGTGGGGGCAAACCTGGAGAACAAACAGGACTTCAGAGAGATTAGCGATCTGTGGAACACACACACACACACACACACACACACACACACACACACACACACACACACACACACGGAGGCTGTCTGGAAGTCAGCTTTCTGAATAAAATCAACCACACATAGACCGACAGCTCCTCAGCTGAAAATTACACTCTTTCCATCTTTCTCATGTGATGAAGCAAAGACCGGGTGGAGGAGGAGGAGGAGGAGGAGGAGGAGGAGGAGGAGGTTGGGACATAAGAAGTAGCCATATCTGCAAGCTGACATTCCTCTGTTCCTTTCCTCTCCTTCACACCCTCTAGTCTGATGATTTTGAAGAAACAGACCAAGAACAAGTGATCTAGTACAAGTACAATGCGTGTGTGTGTGTGTGTGTGTGTGTGTGTGTATGTGTGTGCCTGCACTGCAGGGCCACTGTAAATCCATCAGTGCTGAGGAAAGGCCAGGTGAGTTCTTCAGCAGCCAAGGTGTGACACATGGCCCCCATGCTCCTCCATCATGCTATACTGAGCAGCAGCATGTGTGTCTGTATACGCCAGCGAACTGTACGTGTGTGTGTAAGTGTGAGAGGAGGAGTCACGTGCAAGCCTGGAGCTGTGATTCAGACAAATACGCTGCATCGCCCCGGTGGCTCCCGACCCCAACCAAGACGGACAGCACTGTAGCTATTCTCAGAGCCACAAGCACATCACTCAGTCCCCAAGGTAGCAGGATAAGTCATCCACTAAGGTCGCAGGAGGTGTTATGTCTCTCACTGCAAGTAGTTCAGAGTTTGAAGAATGGAGGTACAAGGCCGAAACAAATGGCAAAGTGCTCCTCATCTCAGTTCTGGCAATCGGACAGAGTGGTAAGTCATGTTCCCAACTCCCACACTAACACAGGACATCAAAATGATAAAATGTGTCAACATTGGGAAGAAATCCATAACATATTCTCTCTCTGATCAGCCTGTCCTGAGCTCAGCATGTCACAAAGAGATGGATTCCTTGTTATATTTCACTTAAAGTACAAACTCAGTGGCTTTGGACACAGTGGGTTTAATTTAGAGAGAATTTATAGGAAAACATTTCTAAATGCTTTGAAACTGCTCCTAGACATGACAGGACCATTTCTTTTGAGATGGCATTAGTTTGATGGATCCTTAATAGTGTTGGAAATGCTTTTACTCATTTTAATCCTTATTTATTTTTTCCTTAAAGATCACCCTAAGAACTATTTAAGATGGTTTTTGGTTTATTTCCTTACAATAAATGGCAGATGTATTTTACAGTCATTTCTCTTATATAGGGAAATGAACTCACATAAATAAACAGTAAATTAAAAGAGAAGATAACAAGACGAGGATTCTACAACTATTCAAGCTGCCCTTTGAGTCTGTGTGTAAACACAGAGATGCTGTGAGATAAATACTAATGTCAGAATGCCCACAATCACAAAGTTAACACGTAGAGACCATGTTCATCATTTAGTTGAAAGTAAAAGCACAAAATACAGCTGAGGTGGATGGGAATATAATTTGTTTTGCAGGTAACTAACTTTTCCAAAGTCCTGCCCGCCTTTAGCTACTGTTGCCCAATTTCTATTTGATAGTTTTTGAGTATCAGATAATAAAGATTCAGATAGCAAGGACTAAAGTACTCTTGTAGTTGGGATGTTAGACATCCTGCACATCCTAATCAATAACACAAAAAGTTATTTTGGGGCAGCACGTACCCTTAGATATAATATAGATATAATATAAACAAAGGGGTGTTAGCGTTGATCTTCTCTGGCTAATAGCAATTAACATAATCTCAAAAATAATGTCAACCTATCTGTCCTTTTCCAAATCTCTCAAACATTTAGACAGAAATAAAAACAAACCCAGATGTTTTCAAACTGTAGCTAACTTAAGATGTGATTAAATACAATGTAATGTGTCTGTACAGACTATGACACCCAACCACAACATTTAACCATTTTCACAATCTTGTTTTCTTATCTTTAATATTACAAAGCAAATCATAGTTAACAGGAACGGGAAAAGTTGACCGAGTTTCTGCTGGTCCCAAGCCTCCTCAACTGTTATTGGAGCACAAAGTAAAAAGAGGCGGGGCTTAAGATAAGTCAATAAAGACCATAGACCTGTACAAGTTAAAATTTTAAGACATGTTTATACCCAATTTCAAGGCAACACATTGCACAGCTGTTGAGCTATTTCAGTCTGAGTCAAAGTGGTGATAACCATGCTGCTAGTGTTGTGAAAAATAATTTGAAACTGAAGTGTATTACTTACTACTCTTCATGCCCAGCTAAAATGAATTAATTTTGTTTTTAAAAAAAGGACGAACCAACCCTGAACCTATTCACAGGCATGTCATTAACCCTGTTAGTTCTGTTACATTCAAATATAAAATACCTAGATTTTTGCAAAAATCACAAACACAACACAAAAAAATAACACAAAAGTGCCACATGCAATGTAATCTGTTATTATTTTTCCCTGTGATGGAAGGAGGCTGGGGGAGGTCGAGACGCAAGGAAACGATGTGGCCTGATCACACCCTGAAAGTAGGCCCTGAGGGAGCAGATTAGAAAATGGTGATGCAATATTAATTGGTGATGGTGCGTGCCAGTGAGTGCAGGGTTGTCCAGGGTTTGTCTCCCCAAGGAAAGGCTGTCAGGAGCTAAGAGAGACAGGCGGGATGAGTCCCTGACCTTGTCTGTCAGCTGGTGGAGGAGAGGAGGGCTGGGAAAGGAGACCCCCAGTCCCACTGACACTCAGATCAACACTCTGCCAGTCTACGGCAAGCCTGCTGGGACACATCCCGACAGCCAGACAGACAGTGTGACACAGTGAGACAGACAGACAGAATCTGATCTCCATTGTCAAGCTTAAAAATAATAACATTTAAATGATGTGGGGCCTATAGTATGATGTTGAAGGGAGAAGTTGTGTGATTTCACTTCACTTCACAACGTTTGTACATTTCACTGACAATTCTGACGGCTGAGCAGGAAGATGATGCATTAAATTAAAGCTACAAAAAACAATCTGTAAATTAAAATCAGGTTACAAACACAAGGCTTTATTTATGTTGTGGTATGTTGCTTTACTTGCACTGATTAAAAAGAAAGAAAGAAAATCCAATCAATTTTAATCGAGATAATTTAATGGAGGACATGAAGTTGCACAGATGTCCACACAAGTGTTGTGTGTTAGCATGCTGCCATCAGGAGGGCTTAAGAACACCATGACAAAAATAAGGGGGCTTGAACAGCAAAAGCCTAATCCTGTGTCGTCTTTAAACTGGGAACCTGTGACAATCAGACATCCTTTACCTTACACCCTGGCTCGAACAGTTTGGGGTGTGGGGTGGAGGGGGTCACACTGAGATATACTGTTGTCAACAAATTCGCACAATAACACAAACAGACCTCCAACTCCTGCATTCTGAAAAGTAAAATTACTGTTTTTGTTAAAGGTTTCTAGTGGCTTTGGAAAGTGCAAGAGGAATAAACCGGCTTCAGTTTCCTGACTGAAAGGGCTGTCTGACAGCAAGGTACAGTGGTGAAACTATTCTAAATGTAATGTACACTTAAACTGATAATGTTTTTTTTAAAGTTGGACTATTTTATGTAGATAAAATACATTGTGCTGCTGCCCCCGTGCTGTATAACTCTCATGTTTGCCCTCCAAACTGGCAGTGTGTTGGGTGCCATGTACTGTACGTGATACACTTACTATCAATTTGAGAAACGAACAGACGAATGTACATAGTAGATGTGTAGGCCTGACATGATATGCCTGTTTAGCGTTCATTTAATAACTATGAATAAATATGAGTGGACAGGTGGGTGAGCATGAGCAACCATTCTCCATTTGACAACCATTTGATTTAGTTTTTGTGACCGCAGCCTATATTCCTTGTTTTTATTTCAATTGGATTTCGACTGCAGTGGCAGATTAAAGGTAAGGAGCCCAGATCAGAAAGGAGCTCTGCTTGTGCAGCGGTGACAGTTACAAAGCCAGGGATCAACTTGCCTTTCTTCTCCAGACCTAACCAGGGCTTCAACAGCTGCAAATGGTTTAGGAGAAGAGATACGTTTCAAAACTGGTGTTAAAACGCCACAGACACGGCAGTTCATCTTATTTTTCATGGTGTGAAAACTGCATATCAGATAGTGGTTGGAGAGAGGGAGCGAACAAGGCACCAGGAGCATATGGGCGAGAGCCACGTGTCATCTGGGGACATGCAAACACTGGACACATGTCAGCTTCAATTAACCCTCTCCCATCTGTCTGTCTCTTTTTCTCTCACTTTTACTTCCTCTACCAGGATCTCAACTAGGTCAAGAAGTGCAGTAAAATCCCCACATACAGGGTAAAACATAAAAATACATATATACTGCACGAAGACAAGAAACTTTATTTTCCCCCTTGTGTCACACCAAATGTCCAATTTCTTTTCTTTCTCTGTTCGCTTAAGCCATCCCCTGTCAAAGCAGATCTACCGTATTAAATTATCAATGCTATGGACTTCAATAATTCAGACTACCCAGCAGTGTGTTATGCTGACAGTGTCATGGAGTTCCCTGACATACTGTTGAGTGTCCCTCCAGAGAGCTTGTCTAAGTTTCCCTGCTCTGCAGTAAGCGGCAAACTCACCACTGCTGCCAAAAGGTTAACAACGGCCAGTGAATGTAGAGCAGGGGAAGTTATGGTGGTATTTGCAGCATTATATTATCATCTGAGTGCACCCCGTGTGTACAGCACTGTTCTCAGACACATTACACCAACAGAAAGACGGGTAAGATATAGATGGAAATAAAGAAGAGCAGACTTACAAAGATTGCAGAGCAGCTCTTGGGAATATGATTTGATTAAAGTAATTTACAGTACCAGCTGTAACACCTGAACACTATTTGTTGCAGCCATGTCAAATAGAGGCTGGCATTTTTTTCAGTTGTGGGATTTTCACAGTGGGAGTCAATTTCATTTTTCATCATGTGACTGGGACCAGACAGGAGGAACAGTCAACTGGATTGGGCTGGATGGGAATCATAATAAGAGGAGATAACATTTATCTTTTCTATATAAATAAATCCTCCAAAAGTATTACAATCAGCCACTCAAAAATAATAGAGGCCCTTGCCCAATGTGTATTAATTATCTATGTTTTTGTGTCTTTTTGGACATGCGTGAAAACAACAACCACAAGTCCATGAAAGTTTGGACATTGTCTAAAACATGAATAAAACAGAACACAATAATTTGCTAATCCTTTGTGACACAACTGAAAACTGTACAAATACAAAAAAATGTAATCTCTTAAAAAACCATCTTCCCCAGTTTAATGTTCAAACTGATAAACTTTTGTTTTATTTTCTTTTAAACTCTGATTTCTGAATTTCATACATTATGTTTTTATTTAGGATTAACACAGCAATTATTTTGGAACTGGGGTTGTAGTTAGCAAGTGAACATGTAAGTTTAAATAGGTAGCCAAAAGTAATGATTAACAGCTACGAAATCCGACTAATTAGCAACAAATAAAAAAAAGAATGGAAAATTGGTTGAAATTGTTAGCTTAGTAATAGATGAATGGTTGAAACATCTTCAAGAGACGAGCAGTAGTGTGATTGTTGATTAAAACAAAATACTGATAGTTCAATTGTATCAAAGTAATAACAATGTCCAATTAATCGTTTATTATTGCTTGATTATTATTATTTAGCAATAATAAAAAGTGTTAGATTTGGAACATTTTGAGTTCATCTGACAGGGCTGTGAGGATTCCTCAGACCAAAAAAGGTTGGAAGCACGACAGTAAGAGACAGACACAGATGGAACAGGAGTTAAACACACAATTATTTTCCTTAAAGGCCTTTCTGTCTGTTTAACCATAATTAAATTCACCAGCAGGTTTACAGCAGCATCAGTGGCACACTTCCTCCCATGCTGAAGCAGAGGGTTGTTGATGTGTGTGCCAGAGACAGAGTGAAACGTCACGCTGTAACGCTATTTCCTTGAGTCTGACAAATGAGGCCCTGGCTGCGCTCTGGTGTTGGCAGTTACCTACGAAAGAATGCATCAATCCAATTGGCTCTCCCGTCCCGCCTGTCACACAGCTGCACATTTCCCTTCCACTTGTGGCATGCACACACTCACACACACACATACATAAAAAAAAAAAAAAAAAAAAAAAAGTATAAACAGGAATTATATGTCACAGCCACGCCACCTTTCAGAGTTCCTATCCTGCGTTCCTCACCTCTCAAGTCTTTTCTCATCCACCCACAACACCTCGTGTCGGATCCCTTCCTCTCCTTCTCCCTCTGCCTGTCCTCCCCTCTTCCTTCCCCTCTTCACCCCCCCATCTGAGATCAACACCTAGCTGTGTGCAGGTGCAAGGCTGCTGGCAAACTGTCAGCTTGAGTCTCCTTTACTTAACACACACACACACACACACACACACACACACACACACACACACACACACACACACACACACGCACATGCACACACACACACACACACACAGCTTGGCTCCAACACAGGCGCTTCCCACTCTGTGAATTGGTCTCCACACAGCGAGCTAGATCACACTCTCACTGTCAACACATAAAGGAAGACTAACAGCGAGTGTGCTAAAGGTTGGAAAACACTGACTGGGGACACAGAAGGAAAATAACACAGTAGAGAAAAAAAAGTGAAAATGGACAAAGGATCTGTTTGGTTAGAATATGAAAAAGGCTTTAGTGTATAATAGTTTAAAATGAGCATTTTAAAAGACACCTAAGTGTCTTAAAATTAAGACACTTAGGTCACAATTTTCCATTCTGTGATTGTTCAACATTTCTCTAGATTTTCAACGTGTTTTCATTCCCAACACCTCAAACACGGACACCTGGTTAGTGGCCCTATGCGCGCCGAACCATGACGATCCACACTCTAGCATTAGTTCTGCACATGCAGGGCTGCTGAGGAGGAAGTGACGTAACATAGTATGAGCAAAAAAGTCCACGTAGGAAGGAAGTTGGGACAAACAAATGTAGGAGTTTGACCCAGGAGAACACTGTTCGTGTCCCACGTTTTAACCTGAGTTTTTCCTAAACCTAACCAAGTGGTTGGATAGAGTCGTTGTATGGTAGATGGTGCCTTAAAATAACTTAACTTACTTAACCTACGTCATTTACGTAATGCACTTGACTTGCATCACATCCTTAACTTACATACTTATTTGAACCAAAACCACAAACTTTTCATGAACCTAACCAAGTAGTTTTGGGCCCTAAATATTGGTGTGAAATTCCGAGGTTGCAGAGAATTTATGTCAAACTTAAATTAAATTAATTATGTCAAACTTCAGACTAACCTGCAAGTTTGAAAGGAATAATAAATACCTTAATAAGTGATGCCAACAAGTCCTGACCAAGCATCTGTATGGTGTGGTGTAAATGTGTTCAGATAAGGTGTCCCCATCAACATTCATAACTTTGATTTAAATGATCTACATTTAAATTTTGAATTTTCCATAAATAAGAAGCTGTGTCAATTTATTAAAGGATCGACAAAACTACTGGTTCAGATGGTGTAACAGGACTTATGTAAAGCACCAACTTAAATAGGTACCTGGGTGGAATGGATACAAAATAGACCAAATGTTTTGCAATGACAATTGAAGCAATAGAAAATAACGACAAGATTTTGATATACTAGATTCAGATCTACATTTAAGAATAACACTTGTTCTTTGTCTGCTACCCAATTATTTCATGTATTTTTTCAACACTAGTTTGACGACTGATCAAGATATCTTGATGGAAATTAACTTTGTTTTGTGGTTCTTAAAAATACATTTATTAATTCAGCTTAAGATAAGATAGGATTATGTTTTGTTGTTTATTATTATTATGTTGATGTTTATTAGAAGACTATACATTTAATTCATACAAATCCAACACTGCCAAAATAACAGAACTAAATGTTCTTTTTAAAGCAATTAATCTTTTTAGGGTAATTAATCTTTTTTTTTTGTCTAGGTATGTCTCATCTTAGAATATTCATATCATGTTGATTGGCTTCAGGCAAATGCAGATCCCGCTCAGTGTGGCACAGAGCACACAGACACACAATAGCAATGACCCTTTCCTGTGACTGTGAGAATAGACTCCACAGATAAGATTTATTGAGATTAATATCAACGTTACTGATTGAAAATTAAACCACCAAAGATTAAAGATTTGCTGATATAGTGTTAATGTACTAGCTGGAAAGGTAATTAGTTGTAATAAAAGGTTCTGTCTGTAGCGTCACACACACTAACCCCTTCACGCACACACATACATAAGACCGCATGGTGACCTCTGGAGCTGTGAACATAGAGCTTGTGTTAGTCTGCATGGCCCGGGGTCATCTGACAGCTCTAAACAAGACTCTCATTAACACCAGGCCATTAAAAGCGCCTGCTGGCAGCAAGTCTGTGTGTGTGTGTGTGTGTGTGTGTGTGTGTGTCTGTCTGTCTGTGTGTCTGTCTGTGTCTGAGCCATGTACTTAAGGACCAGGTTGACATTGAGAAGGGTAGACAAGTGTCAATTTGGTCTTCAACTATGAATCCCATCAAATATCTGAGCTACATTCAGCACTCAGAAATAATCTGTAGTACACTGAGCCGCATGAAGGAAGAATATCTATGAAAAAAATCCCCTTATTTTTGTTTGTATGCACATCTTGTTCTGATTTTGGGGATTTCACAATGTTTTCTTATTTTTGCTAGTGGCCGAGAGCACTAAAATAAGAAAGTAAAATAAGAAAAAAAAAGTCCAGATTTCACAGTCTACAAATTGTTTGTCCAATGCAGCAAACACAAGTTTTAAATTTAAAGAACATAAAACACACACAAATATCATGTCATCAAATTAAGGTTATTATCAGTGTTTGAAAAATCAGATCCCATATTTAAGTAAAAGTACTAATACCACACTGTGAAATTACTCTACTACAAGTAAAAGTCCTGCATTCAAAACTTACTTAAAGTGGGTAAAAGTTCAACAGTAAGAAAGTTAGTAAGTACATTTTATTTATAAAGCATCAAAATATACAAAATATAAGTATCAAAAATAAAAGAACTTGTTATGCAGAACGGCACCACTCAGATTGTTTATACGTTTTCCAAATATATTAATATATGTGTATTATTATTGATGTATTTCTGTAAGCAGCTTTTTACATTTTTGAGAATAGGGCTAATTTGAACAAATTAATGTACGGCTATGAGGTTTAATTAAAAAAAAAAAATCACTCATCACTACAAATCAATCATGTTTTTATGTTAAATCTCGACCTGGACAGTAACTAAAGCTAGCAGTCAAATGTAGTGGAGTAAAAAGTATAATATTTGCTTCAAAATGTAGTGAAGTAGATGTATAAAGTTACATAAAATGGTAATACTCAAGTAAACTAAAGTACCTCAAAATTGTACTTAAGTACAGTACTTGAGTAAGTGTACTTAGTTACATTCCACCACTGGTTATTATATAATATAGATTATTAAAGTTATATGGTATATTATAATATGTTATAACTGGGTTTTTTAAGGCCCAAGACATTGCACAATAGTGAAAGATAGTGTATCTGGTGGATAGCAGTACTTTGCTATATCTCACTACAGATAAACAGTTAATCCAAATCTTACTGCAGATACAAATAAATTCAGAGCACAGAGTAGATAAAACTTCTTGCCTTTTTTTCATCCTGATAAAAAAAGCTTCTTGGCCATCAAGGTGGTGTAGTAATTTTTAAAGTGTGCGATTAACTGAGGAGGTGAGGTGGGAGTATGAAGATTTTGTTGAAGCTGAAGATGTGCAAAAAAACAAGGTAAATCCTTGACTGCATTTAAATGACCACTTTTGCTTTGGGAAAAAAGAAAGTTACCAAGTGTAGGCTGTGTTTGTTTGAGAAGAAGCAGCAGCTCCAGCACCAACAACTGTTGTGACACTCCTGAATTCACAGTTCACTGTGAGAAAACAAGAGACCAATACAAGAAACAAATGAATAACTAATATTCTTTGTGTTTTGATCCACACAACAACAAAGGATTAAGCACTCTAATTTGTTATTTTTTAAAATTAATTATTGTAGCTGATTGTCTCTTCCTTTTTACATTAAGCAATAATAAAAGACTTTTGTAGAAAGTTACAGAACAACCTTAACATTTAATATCCTCCATTACTACCAGCCATATTGTTAGGTTCAGATTAAATATAATGCTATTTTAACAGCCATTTTTAACCCTCTCTCTATTAATCCATCTACTTTATTTGCTGTATTATGCGTTTTGTTTGTCTAAGTGTTGGATTCTTGCCTTTGGTTTTATTATCTTGTCTAAACAGACGCAAAAACGTGCTAAAGAAAACTGCTCTGATTGGGCCACCCCTCCAATGCAACTATTGTCAATCAAGAATATTGTGTTCCTAAACTATCAAAAATACATTTCACACAGGATGCAAAGAGCAGTCTCCTGGGTCAAAGTCCTGTGTTCGTTTGACCCATCCATCCACCACCTTATACACGCTGTAAAAAAAAATCTGTTTAATTTACGGTAAAATACCGGCAGCTGTGGTTGCCAGAACTTCACCGTAAGAAATACAGTGAGCGTATTTAATGTAAATATCAGCAAAAAAACTGTAATTTAAACTGAATAATCCCATTACTTTCAGGATAATTGTGTCATCATGGTATTTCTCCATTCATTTTACATGAAAATTGTTTATTTTTACAGCACAACTATGTGTTTTCTACAGTTTATGACAGTAGAATTTAAAGTTTTATGCTATTCTTTGATTTACAGTAATTAAAAGTATCTACTACGGTGATGTACAATGTTCAATTTTACGACCTATTTCTCATGCCATTTGACAGTGTTTTACTGTAATTTCTACAAACATTTTTTACAGTGCAGACTTTCTCACTCTTCACCCATAGAGGCAGCCCTGCACGTCCTGCCTCACCATTACCTGGATTATCTACCAATTATAGTGCTTCAGTTGTTATTTGTACAAGTACGATTAGTGACAGTCTGATGTTTTCACTAAAATGCACTGCTCACACTGCTGTCCTTGTTTTGATTTATTTTTGCTGTCTCTATTAAAAATATTGTATTATTGTGAATTCCAAACAAAGTTGAGCAATGTCCTAGTTATTGGAGCGTGAAGCTCCTAGTGCTGAAAGAGGTAAAAAAAAAAAAAATTGTATTTCACCTTTATGGGTGCTCAATCATCAAATTACATTTATTGACAAAACTTTCTTAAAAACAGAGAACAAGCTGCTGGATTTGAGATAGATTGCAAAGCGACAGTTAATCCATGTGTTTTTTTGTTGTTGTTGTTTACCTTCAATTTCTGGCACACAACAAACTGAGGGAGCGCAGAGAGTTTGCAAAGTGGTTATATTTATCTAATAGAATGACTTGTGTCGCCGTGTATACATGTCTGTTTTAGGAAAGAGACACACAGAGGGCACATGTATCTGAGTGTGTGTGTGTGTGTGTGTGTGTGTGTGTGTGTGTGTGTGTGTAAGAGAGTGCATGTGCCAGTGCTGCCGGGCTTTGCTAGAAATGGTATAATTTATCACACCTAATTAATTATACTCCACCACAGAGAAGAGTTATCCTTGTCGTTCAATCGGCTCCCCACTCTGCCTCCCTCTGTCAGGCGACAGGAGGAAAGACCCAGATAAACTCCCGGAGCATGAAACACCACAGCTTTTTTGAAGTCTGCCTCTCTTCTCAGGCTGATTCGCCATGCCTGTTTAGCCAGCTTCACATTACCATTTAAATAAAGAGTCTAGCTAAATGACCACTGGTAGAACATAAAAAGAGAAATTAAATTGTTTTTCTGTCTCACGGCTGTTTATACTTTTCTCTTTCTAGCTCAAGCTCCTTGTCATTTTTAATATGTTTAATCTGGGGGAATGGTTGATAAAAATGTGCCGAAGAATCCAAATGCGAAATGAACTATTCATCTTTGATTACAAGGTAAATCTAATCTCTTTAATGGATAACGGTGACTCACAAAGCTAAGCAGACTTGAAACAACTCAGGTGTTTTAATTTCTTGAAGAGAATTGATTACGATAAAACAACAAATAAACAAACAACGTGAACCACCACTGGGCATAAAGTTTGTTTCAAAACAGAACACATGATTAAAAGGGATAATGTCAAACTATAGAGCGGGACTGAAAAAGTACAACAGAAAAATAAAAAAGGCCTCTGGGGGCCTATAATGTAGAAGTTATCTTGAGTTACAGCAGTCATGAGCTCCATGCAGTGATTCTAGTGGCATCAGCTTACAGAAAGAGTGTGCAGATAGAAACTCAGTAAAGAAAATGTGATATAAAACAGTTAAAAATAAAACATACTGACAGGTGAAAGCATATTACCATGGATGCATTATGAGACAATGGGCCCCTGAGCCCAGGCATGCAAAAGGCCCCTCAACTTCTCCTACACATTTATAGTTGTTTAGCCTCTTTTTATGTCTCTTTGAAATTCTTTTGTGTCTTTCTGGTTGTTTTGTGTCTCTGTGTGGTTGTTTTGGATGTCACTTTAACTGGGGATTGGTATCTGAACTTCTCTTAACATACTGACTGAAATAACCCCTGTAACTTCTCCAGTCAAACAATATCTGCATTCAATACTTGTTTTTTACCCAGATAGAGAAAAAAACACTGTATGGTTCTGCTCACAGCCAATAACTGCAAGTGTTCTTTGATGTGATGCGACATGTGATCGGCCCACTACTGCAGCAGCTACAGTCTGGGCTGTTATAAGGTTGAGGGTGGTGTATTTAATGGAGTTCAGCGAGTAAAAATCATTTGGATGGTAAGGAGTGGTGGCAACCGAATGCTTCAGTGTGATTGGATATGATGGGTATTGAATAAAGTAGGAAAAAAGGTATCAAAGTATGAAGTGTACTCTAAGTGTGCTCTACTGGCACCTGTATCTGTGTCACTTTAAGTTTACTAGTATTTATACAGATATTGTGATTTTTTTAAACAGTGCAAATTCATAACAGTGAGGATGTTTCCCACCTAGTTCTGCCTGTGTTTTAATCTATAGATTCTGATATGAATATAGTTAAATCTGCATGAATGCCGGCATCTCACACTCATCATCAAGGAGGTGAGCAGATTGTATCGGACACAGATTGATTGCCCTTGAAATCCAACAAAATTGCTTAGCTTGTAACAAGCTTTATTTACTACATTAAATTACCATTAAAATGCTATTAGCGCAATTAGTTGATTTCCATTTTAAACAACACATCTATGGTGAGAGAGAGAGAAGCGCTGAGGGGGAGAGACGCGGAGAAGGAGAGCGGGTGTGGAGGACAGCACAGAAAGGACAGAAGTTAAAGTTACAAGAGGCGAGGAGCGGGAAGCAAGACGAGAGGAGGGAGGAGAAGAGGAGAGAGGATATGTGAGGGAGAGGAGAGGTGAGTCAGGAAGGAGAGAGCAGTGGGAGATGAATATTAAGCAGCTGTAGTGATTAGGGTGGTGGTGCAGAGTGGCACTGTGACAGTGACATTGGCTGCCATTGGCAGCCCCTGCCATGGTGATTCACTGGAACCTGCTTCGTTTGGGCCATAATTAGCTTAAATGTTCAGAGAATGAAAAATTCATCATCACTTTGAATCTTGTTAATTGGGAGAGCCGTCTGCATTAATAGAGGCCATTTGGAAGCTCTGTGCTTAAGTATGCGTGTGTGCGCGCATACACAAGTACGTATGTGTGCATGTGCGTGTGTATTTAGGGTACGAGAGCTCAGTTTTGCATCCACTTACCGGAGGGGCTGATGGATTCCAAACTTTACCAGTTTTTATCATTGAACAAGTCAAATAAGCTTCTTATAAATGATAACGACATCTGAATAAAGCCGGGAGCGGAGACAAATTTAACAGCCACAGTCGGGACTTACCAGCATATCTTATCATTCATACAGTTAACTGACAATGAAGGGACATGCAGCTGTGGATAAAAAAGTAAGGTATGTTAGGAGCATGGGCAGAAAAGCCAATGTGAGTTTGAGTGGTAGCTCATCCATGTGTATTTCATGCTTTGAACACCTAAGGCAGAATTAATCAGTATCGACTTATTGTCTGTTAACCCTGCAGTCACTCTTGAACATAGCAGCAGAATATAGGAAGAGATAATGTATGATCAAACATCATTACTGGCAACAGAGATAATGTAATGAGCACATTTCTTGGATATTTTGCATGCAGACGTGTGCTCCATGCTGTAAATGAATGTTGCATGGATTATGTGCTTAAAATGGGAAACAAAAACAAATCTGGAAGAAATTAGACAATAAAGTGCTACACGTACAATCACACTAACAGCATGAATGAGGTTCAATTAGGCGCTCGACTCTTTTGTTACTTTCTAATTATTTCCAGTTATGAGAAAGCTTTGCTGAACATTTTGTGTACTTTACTGATACATATTGTACTTCACACTCCTGTGAGCTGATGAAATAAACCAACACGTGTTGCAGTCAGTGTTGTGTCTTGCATCTCTCAAGGCAGGGGAGGTTAACAGTTACTGCAGCAAACAGCAGGAAATTAAGACTAATGTCAATTTATTTCCCTGCAGTGGAGCCAGAGCCTTATCACTGTGACAGCATGCAGCAGCAAGAGAGACGGCAATGAAGAACTGAAGCCGCATTCCTCATCACATACTTTTCTTTACTTTTAATACGTACACTAGTTTCCCTTGAACTGTTGCATGCAGTATGCATAATTGCTGTGCAGAGAATTGTGGGTAACTATAGCCAGAAAAGCATGCTGCCTTGCATACGACAAATTTAACTGGATGTAGTAGGACATCCTTCTACTTTTGGCATACTGCATTTGATGTATTGGGGCGTACTTTCTGGAATATTAAATAGTTTGTTAGAACAGGTATTGGAACACACAGAGAATGTTGAGTTTAGACTTTTAGTTGGTGACCAGCATGCCATTTAGTTTAGTTCAGCCTGACTGCCTTTGTTATATGGAGTGTGTTTCATATTCAACAATAAAACAAGCGACTGTGTCCTTACTCTAAACCTTGTGTGTGTGTGTGTGTGTGTGTGTGTGTGTGTGTGTGTGTGTGTAGTGGGGGTAGTCCCTGTACTTCCTACAAAGTGAGGACTAGAACACGTTTTTTAACCAATGGAGTGAGGACATTTTTGGGAAGTGAGGACATTTCGGCTGGTCCTTACTAAATCAAAAGCCCATTTAATGGTTAAGACTTGGTTTAAAGGTTCAGGTTACAATTAGGTTTAGGTTAGGCATGTAGTTGTAATGGTTAAAGGGGTTGGGAACGCATTATGTGAAAAAGTGTCCTTACAAAGATAGAAGTACAACAATGTGGGTGTGCCTGTGTGTGTGTGTGTAACATCAAACCTTGTTTTGCTGTGGTAACATATGCACCCGGTGCACCCTCTCTGAACTTCCCCTTCCAGGAGGCAACAAAAGCTGTTATATTTTCACATTCAAAACAGTAACAATGTCATAAAGCAAACACATTACTGCCACCTATTATGCGGCGCCGCTGTGTGCACCGTGTCTGCATGAAAAGCAAAAGGTGGACAAGATGAATCAGACGGTGTTCCGGGAAGCTCAATAAAAGCTCTGAAATGACCATATTCATTAGGTTGTGTGTGTGACATAAATACGATATGTCTCCCTCTATACTGCAGTGTGTGTGAGGAGGACACAGTGTTTATGCGACAGACAGCGAGGCTGCAGAGCTCAGCCCAGTCTGGACCAGCTCAGCCCAGCCCAGCTCGACCCAGCCGGCACTAATCCATCATCACCACCACTGAATCATAGCGCTGCCAATAAAGCCAGGCAGCAATACATTACAGGCATGTGGCAGGCTTTAGCGATAATGACATTGAGAAGTCCCCTTGGGCTGTTGGAAAAGCCTGGGCGCATGACACACTTGCTTACAGAGGCAATAATATATGGAAATGCATCAGTGTGCCAGACAGGGGAGAGGAACGGGGAGTGAGTGGAGCTCAGCCTATTCATAAGGAAACAGAGAGGAAATGGCCTTCACCGTGACCACTTTCTATCAGATTCCAATGTGGACTCAAGCAAATCCAGCATTCATCGATGGGGCTCATTTCACATTCAAGCCTCTCCAAACAAGCCATCTTACAAGCAATCTCATATGTCAACACCCCATTTTCTGTCTTATCTCTCTCCCATGCAGCTGAGTTGATACTGCAATATGGTTTGGACATGGGACATGTTTGATACAGCGCTGCCAATCATCAGCATGCTGTGTGGCACCGAGGCAGGCCGGCAGCATGGGGACCCAATGAACAAATACAGTACAGTGAACTGTTGGTCTCTGCCATCCTGTTATCTTGTGGCTGGCATTGAGAACAATCTGCCAGTTAATCCCTCACCTTCACTGCAGATGCACTCACCAAACTTGAAACCCAGATCTGTTGGGGATGTGAAGAAGAGAGGGGGACTGATCTTTATGGTGACAGAAGTTAACTACAGAGCCTGTGAGGATGGAAAGCTGGTGTCACATGTGGCGTGAAGAGGCACTAAGAGTTTACACAGCTACACTGATCTGTGTACGGAGGAACGAGTTGGCAGAGAAATAACACCAGAGCTCATCTGCCTCAGTCTGTCTGGAAATCTGTGTGTCTTCACGGTGTCAGACTCCTGGGCGAGATGTTTTAAAAAAGTAAATTGTAACCATTGTACGGCAAACTCAAACTCTAATTTTAATCTTTGCATTTAAATTAAAAGTTTACTGGGTAACTGTGTGCTGAGAAATTTGCATTAGCCTAGGGGTCATAAGGTTTTTAGAAACCCATTCAGCACACATGGCCATCAATTTGAAAATAAAAAACTCCTTTGACATTAGTTAAGTGGTATTCTAGTATAAGAAATAACACTTTAAAGGCTTGAGGTAAGTTTTACGCTCTAAGCTATTGACCAGATTTAACCCCGATTTGGTGATTTTAAAATACAGATTGAGGTGAAAATACCATCTGTGGAAATTAAGTTTCTCCCCACTCAGAGCGTCTTGTAACTTTAGGAAATTTGTCTTAACAATAGGGCATGGCCACACTCATTTGTCAATAAGGCAGCAGCAAATTTGATTGACAGTGTTGCTGTCTGCCTTAGTTTGTTCTCAAAGTCCTTGAATCGAGGTGGTGCAAAAGCAATATTTGACATTTTGAGAAACATCCTTGTTTGCTTTATTATGAAGAGCTAGATGTCTGTCAGATGCTGAGCTAAAGTCAGTAGCTGGTTACCTTAGCACAAGGACTGGAAAAACAGGGATCGCAGGAAGTGACCGGTCCCGGTTTTTATACGATTTTAACAAATGAGATAAAACATTTAAGCTGTAGAGGAGCTAGTAGTAGGGAACTTTTTTTAACCCTTGATGAAGAAATGTTCTCAAGCTTCACATTTAGCTCTTGGAGAGAAAGCTATTACGCAAACAAGTTCTCCCATCCAAACAGCCACAGTGGTTTTTTCCTTCCCTCCAATACAACCCAGAGGAGCGTTTTCCAAATAAGCCCTATCAACACATCCTAATATCAAAATACAGTCACAGTTTTAAAAGTGGTTAACATAGTTAAACATCACACTTGTAAAACTGTGACTGTTATATTTTGATATAAAATATACACAACTACTTAGTTATGTTGACGGAAAGATAATAGTTTAGATTAAAATAAGTATATTGGTTCCTTCATTCATTCTCCTTAACTGCTTATCCACACGCAGGTCTCAGGGGGCTGGAGCCGATCCCTGCTGACATGGAGCGAGAGGCGGGGTACCCCCTGGACAGGTCACCAGACTATCACAGGGTAGACACATAGAGACAGACAATCACGCTCTCATTCACTCCTACGGGCAATCTAGAGTCAACAATTAAACCTAAGTGCATGTTTTTGGACTGTGGGATGAAGCCTGAGGACCTGGAGAGAACCCACGCTGACACAGGGAGAACATGCTATATATATATATATATTGGTTGCATAACTTAATTATGTATGTAAGGTTTAGTATTACTATTAGACTGGAGGTACAATAAAAAAAACCTCAACATTGACCTTTGGTTGAATGTTGGGTATAAGTCTTGTGTTTGTTTGACCCATCTTTCAACCCCAAACTCCTCAATATGTGGACTGTGTCAGTCATTACACTACGTCACCTGACTTCTGACCTGTGGGGTCATTTTATTTAGCAAATTATTCTCACACACATCAACACAACACAAATATCATATGGTGGAGGCAGCGGGATCATCTGTGCTTACACACAGTATTTTCTGCATTGAAGAGTGATAAAACATGAATAAACAGACAGGTTGTGTGTAGTTTTATCCTTAGCTTGCCAACATTAGTCTCATCAGTTTGATTCTTTGAGAAAAAACACACAAGGCAGGAAAGACAAAGAAGACAACACGAGGTTTGTGCTGATAGAATAAAAGTCTGGATTTATTTCTGTTTATCTATACATTAAACAGGTGTTCCTGAATGCAGCAAGAGAAAACACAGAACAGGATGCTAAGCGTCAAAGAGTTGCTCGCATAGCAGAGGTGTGGCCGGTTTAGCAAAGACATGTACACTCTCTATCGCATATACTTATAACATTTTCTGTAAATGTAGGGTTGCCTCTGGGAGGCTGAAGTAGGGTGAGGGAGTGTTTACTGCAAATCTTTTCACATTATCATACCAACTGGAAATACTCCATACAGTAATAACCCTGTCTTCCCCTAATGATCATTGCAATGCAGTTACAACTACAGACAGGTAAATACCCAAGCAGCCCTGTGTAGCTCAGTTTATTTCAACTCCATGAGTATGAAAATGTAGTAATTCAGTAAGTTCAGTACGGATTTGTCATGTCGCCATTGTCCCCTTCGACTCAATCTTGAGGCTGTGCAGACACATTCAAAGGTTTGAACACTCTCCAGTTATCTCTCTCCCCGGTAGGCCCCCCACCCAACAGTGATGTGGTACCAGGTGATCACAACGCAGCACCTGCATAGGAATTCAATTACACACAAAACTCTCTGGGTCAATTCCCTGGACCAGAGCAAAGCTTAAAATTGGACCATTATGAAACAGTCCAACGAATGGCTTAAGTGCTTCCATGAAACCAACCGCTGTGTATTTAAAAAACACACATACACTGCTCACAGTAGAGAGGAATTCCCCAGCACATCACATGTTCACAGACAGAGTAGAAAACAAAACAAATAATCACATACTGACAGGTAGAGCAAACCACCTCGAAACACTTTGGCTCAGAAAGGATTCCATTGGCGTCACAGCACGAGGTAAAAGACATGATAATGCACTTTTTGTACAATAAAGCCAAGTCCAAATACTGTGCTACCATACATATGACTTGAGCTCACAGTAAGTCAATCATGAACAATTTGTGACACTAAATTTTTAACACTGGAACTTGTTTTTGGATGGATCAAAGGCATACCATGCAGGAATTGTCGTTTGCTGTTCGTACACAGCATTCAAACTTCCTCCAATGCTCAATAAAAGTGAAAAGAAAACCCAAGATTTTCTCTTGTTTTGGAACAAGGAGTGCTTGGCAATTTGCCTCGCTATATTATTTGCATTTCAGCAGTTTCTTTTATATTCGTAGCTTCTAGCCCAAAAGGTGACATGGTCCAGAAACATTCTGAACACACCATAATGAAAAGAAAAGAGAAAATACAGGTAGAGGGCAGAATCTTTGCAGTTACAGACAGTGCCACACACTTCTAGTGGTTGAAAAGATGCTTGAAAGGGATTTTTTTGTTGTTGGTTTTTGGAGAAAATCCTGCATATTATATCTTTAAATGTTATTTGAATTGTTTGAATATCAGAAAGGGACAAAGAAGCACAACTTGGGGAATAATTGAGGGGCTCTAGTCCGTACATTCCCCAAATCACTTCTAATGGGAATTACTTTTCTACCAATGGAATCCCTCTTCTGTAAAACAAAGTTCACATTGACTCAAACAGAACATGGTTTTGCTGAGGACCTCTTCTACTGTGACATACACTGCCCAGTCCAACTGAGATTTCCTTGAATGACAACCTGGCATGCAACCAGTGAACAGTGGTATCCTTTAAATGTATCGGTCATCTGAGTGTAATCTAATAATCATGTCCTATGTATAGTGAAACCTGATCTAACCAGTAAAAATGCATATTTCTGAAAATACACTGCAACAATGTGATATTGGTAGACAACAGGTGCTAGAAGCAGATGCATCCATTGAAAATCAGTAAGTTCTGAGGTACTTCTGAAACTCACAGCTGAGGATATAATCACTATCTACAATATTTGGATGGATAGCATATAGTTGATACAGTAATAGCAGGGTTATCATTTTGCGAACTATTTTGGCTTAAAATTTGATTAGCTGAGGGGATAGTGGCGGTTGACACACCTGAATAAAACATAGCTGTATGAGGATAAAAACATAGAAAAACAGCACCATTTGAGGTCCGATAGACAGATCAGTTTTTGAACTGTTTGCTGGTAGCACCGTCAACCAGTAAAAATCTCAGAATGCAATACAGAGACAGAACACAACCACTGATCAACTGCACGACATAGCAAAGAGCGAAGATATATATTCAGAGACGACCCCTCACGCAGACACCCCTTTACAGCAGCATCTTTAAGCAGGTAATAAAACTGATTTCTCCTAAGAATGATATTGTGTACTGAGGTGTTTTACAAGTTTTATATGCTGTACATGTTGAGAGTAACCAGGTATACCTTTCCTATAGATTTTTTTTTTAATATACACACATAGTTTACAGTCACTGACAAACAAACACCAGAGTAACAATGAGGTAGGACGGTGAAGTTAGATGAAGTAGAACCGGTTTGTGGATTGTATACAAAGTTACTGATACCTTAAGAAAAATATAGGCCCAACAATGTGTTCCTCCCGTTTTTTTTTCTCATTTGAAGTAAGTTTGACATTGTATCTGAGGCTCAAACAGTAGCGTGTTTTGTGTACACTTTTGTTGTGAAAACTGCAAGATGAAGCCATTTATCTTGTTCCACACAGTGAAGTTTGAACTCTTTCTCCCAATCAAACTGTCAAAAAGCAACATAAAGCTGCCTCACTTCTAAAGCTTTGACAGGAGTTCACAACATAAGCCAAAACACCAAGCGATGAGGACAGGATTTGCCATTATCTTGATACATGTGCATTTTTAAAATCCAGTCCATATAAATGACAGGAGAGTAAGGAACTAGAGGTGGCACAGGAAGAGGATCACAGAGCCAGCGAGGTTACATTTCCTCCCTATCGCTACTTGAGTGTGACAGTGACAGTACTGGAAGGTCTGGTGTTGTGTTCACAGAGCCAAACTAGCCTGTAGCATCCATGAATGGCTCTGCTGTTGTATGTTACTAATACGCTGCTAAAACCCAAACTGCTCGTCTGCAAGTGACTTGGTAGATTTGATAGAGATTGGCCTTGCTATCACAGATTAAACCAAATCTGGGTTAAAAACATACAGCACTTCCATACAGCTTTCATCCAGGAAAGATGGTTTTAGTTAAAGGATTAGGCTTAATCGCACTCCAGGAAACCAGCCTTTTGAAAAGAAGTTTCAGATGATGTAATAGCTCTAGTAATGCTCCATCTTAAAGCATTATTTTAACCACACCCCCTTTTGGCATCAAACAACAAAGAAACAAACACAAACACAACACACGACAATGTGTCAGAATTTCAGCATGGTTGCTTTGCACAGCAGAAATCTTTTCTTTCTTTTTAACCGCATGTATTTCAAATACATGCTAGCGCACGTAAACCTCACATGTTGCTTTGTACAGGGAAAAAAACAGAGAGAGGGATATTTTTTCGGAAACCAAAAAAAAAAAAAAAGCAATAACGTCACCATTTTGGTGTCTTAAGATCTCTAGGCTTGATTACCTTGGCATGGGCCATCTTTTGTGCAAACCCTGCTGATTTCTCAGTCAGCACCCAATTTCTTTAGCTTGATCTCAGCATTCAATACTTTGGCTTACAAATACCACTCGTTTTTAAAAAATACACAAGTATCTATATATAAGTCATATCAATGCATAACCAGCATCTTCACACATTAAGTTAAAGCACATATTCCAGTCAGCTTGCACATTTCATAGGTAAATATCTTTAGATTGATGAATTTTCAGGCTTGAAAGCCAAGAAAAGTTTTTGACTTTTGCTTGTCAATTTGCCAAGTAAGCCATTTGTTGTTCATGAGGCCGTGTAATCTATTTTTTTTTAAACACCCTGAAAAATTCTTCAAAGAATTGCAGATTCTGAAGTAGTAGCACTTCCAAGTAGTAGCTGGAAGTATTGAATCTATCAAGCTTGTTTTGGAGCATTGGTATGTCAGGGGCATATCTGACTCAGCAAACAAAATTATATCCCACAACTCATTCTTGCCATAAAAAAAACAAAACAATAAACCAAGAATGTTCTAAGGTGCTTCATGATAATACAATGATTGTTAGGCTTTATCTATATAGACATTTAAAAAAGGACAAATACCACAAATACATTTCTTTAAGATTGAAGAAATTGCCCAGAAGTTTAAAGTGCATTCAATGTAAATGGTTTGTGTTGATCTAACTACTGCATCTCAATTAGGTACAATGGTTTAACGATACAAATTGTCATCTTACTGTGGCAGATTATTAGAAGGTAGATCCTAAGTGAGGCTTATTATATATCGAATGTTGTGAATGTAGCTTAATGTGTGGGCTCTGTTAAGGGAAGCCAAATCTCTCTTGTTCCACAGAGATCACTTTGGCTAAAAAAGGGGAGATATTTTTTTCATTTGCTTGTAGATTCCACTGATCTACATTTGGATACAACATCAAGCTTAAAGCCAACAATTCATATGAAAAAAAAAAAGTGTAAAAAGAAATACATTAAAATCTTCAGGTAACATGGAATTACAACATCAATCAGATAAACCAAAATGTGACGAGAACCTTTAAAACTGTAACATGACTAGAAACTGAAAATGTTTGATGGAAAAAAAAGTTTTATGTACACTAAAATATCTCCAAAACATAAGGTAGCTTAACGAAAGGCTGATCTGAACTTTTGAAAGAACAAAAAAAAAAAAACCCGAGACAGACAAAATGATAGACAGAAATAAACCAACCGACAAACGAGAATCTAGAGTATGAAGAGGAGAGAGGCTTGATGGGCAGCTCTGCAGCAGATTCACAGTTAGCCACAGCTAGGTCACAGTTGAGATTTCAATCTGCAGCATTTAGTTCCAGCCTGCAGACAGCCACACAAACCATTTTGGATCAAAACAATAAAACAACTGGAGAGAAAAAAAAAACATAAAAAAAAAAACATACCAGAAAAAAAGAGGACATTTTCAAAGTTCTGATGGCATAGCTCAGAGGAAACCGTCACTGGAGCGACCTTACTTTGTTCCCCAGTGGCGTGGCTTAAAAAAGAGGGGGTTATTATGGGGTTCAGCAGGCCCAGACGACTTCAAACAGCACAATAGTGTTTCAGACAGCTTTACCCACAGCTAACACTGCTTCCACATGAAGATGACCTGAGCCGTGCAGAGCTGCGCCCTGATTTTCTTCCCCACATTGTCCCTTTAAACCACAAGAAGGGAAGGGGATAGGGTGGTAGCAAGCAGCCCGGCTCAGCTCAACTTAATGGTGTGAATCACACAGAAAATAGTACCTAGCCACCTCTCACATTCTCACAGCAAAGTGCAGGCGAAGCTTCGTCGCTTCAGCTTAATATACATTTACAATCACAGCTTACTAGAAAATCCAGAGGCATACCAGCCCCTGGTGATTGCCAAATCCATTTAAGGCCTTTCTAGGCATCGACGTGCCTGTACCACTAAAACTCATTAAACAGTCAGATCGTCTGAAAGTGACATGTTTGATTAAGATGAACTCAGGAATATTCCATCCGAACCTTTCTCATTGACGGCAAATGCTCATAACTAAAAGGTCAAAATTAAAAAAATAAAACAAACACAGCACTCTATGGACTACATATGAGTCACGCTTCCCATTTAACCTCTGTGAGCCGTCTTTCTAATAAAGCAATGTGTTGTGTTTGACCTACAGTGAAGGGGGCGCGCACACTTATAATTAATCTCTTGGAGCAACAGAATCTCTGCTGCAAAATGCAATATGGCTGTTACCAATTAAGACTTGTGCATTTTATGCAATAAGTACCAACAGCAAACACTCAAGATTCCCAGCAGTTGTTGGGTAGTCTCCATAATATTCAACCGTTCACGTCGCTAATATCTAATGCAAGCTAGCATCATCATCAGAAGACTTTATCTAGGGAAATAACCTTACTTTTTAAAAGTTTAAGGACTCAAAAGCTATGTTCTGACACAGAACAATAAATCAATTTAACAATCACATCTTATCTCTCCTTTGACACAAATGCACACACGTCAATAAACCATGTCTCTGTACCAATCCCACTGTAAAGCTTATAAAAACACTCATACCAGCTCATATCAAACTAGTTCACACATGTTAATTTCTCACTAGTGGGTAAAGCTGTCTGTCAGCCAATGGGAACACTGGACACTGAGGTGGGTGATGGTTGCTCTACAGGGAGCTGGGAAGGGCTCTTTTTCTTTTCACATAATAACCAATTCAGTGTGCCAAAGTAAAACAACTGCTGCTGAAACTGTGACAAACATCCCCCAACCACCCATATCAGGTCCCCTCAATATCCTGCAGACCACCAGGGGGGCAGAAGGCGCTGGCGTGACAACGGTTGATCACTACATGCCATCGTAGGTGAAGTTTTCCATCTTGACTGTCTGTCTGATGAGCAGCTTGGACTCTCGCCGCTCCTCGTTCTTGATGGACTTGTTGATGTCCATTATCTTTTCACAAATGTATTTGTTCACTTTGGACAATCTCTGCGTAATCTCTGCACTGTCGGCTGTCTCTTGAGACACTCTGTCGTAGAGACACTCTGGGGAAGGAGCGAGTGTGAGCAGTTAAAATTAGAGAATTACTAATCTTATCTTCATCTGGTATCTAATGAATATAATTCAATGAAAAGAGGCTAACCTGAAAAAATGTCTGAATGGAAAAGAAAATCATTTTATTGTACCTGATATTTTCCAACTTGTCTCAGCTTACAAAAAAACCCTTCTTAACAAGAATCCATGTCTTTCACAGTCTTGATTTTATTGATTTAAACGTTTTATCTTACCTCTGACGATTTTCAGTTTGCTGGGTGACAGTGGAGGTTTAGGCAGGGCATCTTTCTTCTTTTTGGTGGCCACTCCAGTGACACTACGGTTCTTGAGGGTTTCTGTGCCCCAGATCATTACAGCTAGGTTCTTTGTGAATTTGGAGTCTCCCTGGGTGCGCTGCAGCTGGTGCCACTTCTCCTCCTCCACCCAGATCCCTCCACCGAGGTGCACCTGCAGAGAGGACAAGAGTAAAACAGAGAACACCACATTTTAACTTGTCTGCTGTAGATATAAATATCTTGTAAGTGTTGTCATCTGCACGGTGCCAGACAAAATGTCTTTGTGGCTTTTATCAGTTCAGTTTAAAAGCAACAGAACAAGCACGTCAACACTTTTAGGCACACAATGCTTTGTGGGGGGCAGTGTCACTTACTCCTCACATGCTCGCCGAAACAGCACTACCTGTTAAAGATCTTGCCTGTTGTCTTTTTTCAAATAGAAATAAAACCCATTTAATACATTTTTACAAAATCATACGTGACGTTGCTTTAAAAATTAAAGTAAGTGCTCTACAGATAATTAGTGTCATCAACAAATATCCTTTTTTGTGAAATGTAATCCGTAACACCGGTGTTGTTATGAGGTTATTAACCTGCGGGAAAATTTCCTCACTACTGTCTGCCTCATCCACAAGGAGAAAAAATACATCCTCTTTTTTAAAAACAAATACTAACACATTTACCAAACCTTCAGAGGTTTTCAACAAAAAATTGCTTTACTAAATGCCCTAATAAACAAACAAACACACCTTTAAAAACACTGAGAAATCAAAGTGGACAGAAACATGGACCTCTTCCCCTGATGGTTCATGTTGTTGTTGTAGCAGGTAGTACAGTGTTATTGCTTAAATATCAGATTTGGAGTAGTGATAGCAATTTTATTAAATCTTATTGATGTTTAAACAACATTCATGCAACAGGAGACGGCAACATAGATCTCTGTAAGAGACACAAGAACTTGGTGCCACACTTGGTATCATATAATTTCACTGGAAAACAACAAAATTGCTGCATCAATAATGCATTTTGTTCCATTTCACCAATCTACAGAGCTCCATGTGTGTGTAAAACCTAAACAGACAAGGCAGATCATAGCTGGTCATGGCAGAACACATGTTAGCCAGCTCCTGCTTAGACCAAATTACAAATCCGAAGAAGCACCACTTTCACCAACTAGGATACATAAATAAGCTCAGGCCACTGGCTGCGTGTAGCTTGGATTACCTCTACTATGAACTTAGCCTGTAGCTCTCTACACACTTCCATTGCACGTTGCATAAGCCTGCACCAAACACTCCAAGCCGATTGCCAGCCAAGCCAGACTGCCCCGGTCTTCTAGGTGAGCTAATGCAGCAGGGGCATATGTGACTTTCCCTTCTCTACGCTCTTATCACTGTAAAGTCTTTAGGCTAGCTTCCAAAAGGCTTTTCCCTGTGCAGCTAATGTGCTTTAGGCCCCCGGCCAGCAGACAAGCTTTTTACTGCCCTTAAGTTAGACAAGATTGTTTTCATCCTCCCTCCCCATTGCTCTCTTTTATCTCCCTCCCTCTATCTCTCCTCCTTCTTTGTACCTTTCCCCCCTCTCTCACTTTCTCACCAGGGCTAACCTGTCAGTCACTTTAAATTCCTCTCGTGCAAATAATTAATATGGGGTCCCTGATGTAGGAGAGTTCTAATTTGCAAGTGTTCTTCACGCTTCAAGTGGCTGCAGGCCCCTGAGCTTGTAGTACCAATTCCCCCCCTGTCATCAGAGACAGGACGCTGGTTGAGTTACAGCAGTGGGGGGAGTAAAGAACCCTAACAGGCTAATAAACACTGATGATGCTGGCTGGGCTTGCAGGAACAATAATAATCTTCTCAACCTTGTTTACCTGCTAGGGTAGGGCAGCCAGGGGGAAAGGACTGATCAACTATGACGGCATGTTCCCAGGTCCATGGGTGTTAAGAGGAAATACAGCATTTCCTACTAAATCAGGCTACTTCCAATGCTCACCCTGAGGCAAAGAGCCAGGACTGAAGGATTCAGGATTCTCAAAGGTTGAGAGGAATTATTTCAGATACTCTTTGGGTTTAAAGTCCTCATAAGTAATGCAATTGTTTTTACCATAGAAACTTTGGATATATCATAATTACTAGTGTTTCCATTTTAATACTGAAGCGACTTTAAAGCACTTTTAAAATGTCTCAACTTTTGAAATGTCACAAAAAAAAATGCATTAAGGCCTTTTTTTATCAACTGGTTGAAAAATGTAAGCCAAAGCATGGTTTCAACACAAGTTGCTGCCCTTGGTGAGTTACGGCTGTTATTGAGGTTGCAAACCGGAAACAATCATACCCATGTATGACAGAAAAACAGAGAGAGGTCAGGAAATTGGTTCAATTGTGGAAGTTCTAATTGTTAATTCATGGCAGTGAGTATTGGCCATGTTTCATGCAGCCAAGGGACAAAGACTAATTAATATATTATTCAGGAAGACACAGACAGCTTAAACAGCCGATCGGTCATATGAGTTCAATGTTCGCTAGGTTACAATTTATTCCATAAAGGCCATATACAATTAAGCACAATAACTTGTTTTCAACAAACGCAAAACCACCTCAAATGAGCACAAAAACTTTAAATTTTTTGCCGTTTAAATTTAAGTTTTCCAATTTACTTTAATATAAGTGACTGGAAACAACCTGTTTTGCTGCTGACTGTCTAAAAATTACCAACAAGCCTTTAACAGCATCAGAAAACATCTGATTCATATGTTGTTTGTTGGACTTCAGTGCCTGTCAATCAGCTGTTGAGTGACGCCGTGTTTTGAAATTTAGTGCTGGGGGTACCCTTTAGTTTACATTTGGATGAATGATTTTGCCTTCAAGAATAAATGTCAACATACAACAAAAAAAGAGGATGACAACTAGACAGGGAACATCACAAAAAACCCATGAACAGTAGGCATCAGATAAACAGGCATGTGATGAGACAAGACAAGGAAGCAAAAAAGGGGTATCCATGTGCCAGAGGGAATAAAGTAAAGCTAACTAAATAGAAATGAGTCCAGTGAGACTTACCTTTCCATCATTGCAGGTATATACTGTTCTGGGTGAGGGTGAGTAGCTCGAACTGGTGTTGGCTTCTTCTCTGCATGTCTCCTGGGCCTCAACAATGGGTTCAACCACTTCAGCCTTGATTGTCTGAGTGCCGTTGTCATGCATAGGCTCTGGAGATACAATGGGCATGTTTAACATTATGGAGACACAAGCAAACAACAAATCTACATCTTTCAGCGAGTCAAGTTCAGGTAAGGTCAAAGGCAATTTATCAACTGCTAGTAAACTTTACAGAAAAGAGGATACAACTAAAAACAGTTCTAGTAACATGTGGCCATGGGTTTCATGTTTCCAGTTGCATAAACTGCATTTGGGAGGGCAATGTCTACCAAAATATCCACAGTTAAACAACACGATGGATGATGACATTGTCACCATAAACTACTCAAATCACATTTAGAATTTGTTTTGTGACAGCCCTAGTGTGCACCTTCAGTTGCACTCATGAAATCAGTCTGTGCACCATTGTTACATTTTAAGCACTAAATAAATGCCACCACAAACAAACACCCAGGTGTAGATGTGGATTAGGTGTAGGGCTTTTAAATCATGATATTTGGTTCAGTGGTTGATAACTGTTCGCCATCGCAATAGTCGATGGCATGGTCCATCAGCCAAACCCTAAACTGCATAAACAAGTTTGTCACTTGTGCAAAATATTTCCCAACGCTAAGGGCTTCAATTAGGAGCATTGCATAAAGCCTCTTAGACTGTCTCCTTGCCGAAGTGTTTAGACTAAGGCTTCCATGGTAGTTACTGTCATAATACAGCACATGTGCACTGAAGTTACAGCATTATGTCAGAGTTAACCAGCTTCTCAAAATGGCCAACAAAGAGATTACAATAAGAGAAAGAAGGCCGCACTGGACAGAAGATGAAAAGCGCAGGCACATAATCTAAATTACATTTAACCCAGCCATAAGAAACAAGCACAAGAAGAAGATGTGGCACGAAGTAACTGACAAAATGAAAACCCCAAATCTTGCTGTGAAACAAAATGTAAATTAAGTCATTTAGAAGTTTGAAAGTATTAGTGTGACAGCAAGAAAAAAAGAGAAAAACTGGTGAATGTCAATACCACTATATAGCTTAGATAATGCCGTGGGAGTCGTTTAAACGTTTGGCTTGCTAACTTCCAGGCAAACCTTAACAATACAATGTCGACAATAGCAGCTTTCAGCTTGCAGGAGCAAAGCCACCACCAAAAGACCATAAATTCAGCTACAGTCTTATGTTCCACAAGTGCAAACACTTAAGAGATCAGAGCGTTTTGCCTTACAGCATCCTAAGAAAATCCTCCTTTAATGCAACCAGGTACTGGTCTTTGCCACTGGAACGGTGCCCACCTGCCTGCTTCCAGCCTGGGGCCTGGGCTTCCTTGTGCCTCGAGACAGGAGGTTATTTTAGCCCAGTAACTAAGCTGACTTGGTGGCTGGCCATGCTAAGCTCCAATGTAGCTGATGAGTTTTAATATCGGTCAGTGCACTCCATCCCCTGCCCGACAGCACCCTAGGGTGCTCTAATCTTTAGCCTGTCCATTAGATGGTGCCGCCAGTAACCAGGCGCCTCTGTCCAGATCTACAGGGGAACTGAGGTTAACGTCAGCATCTGGCAAAGATCGAGTGTATGCACTGCTGCACACTACAATGACACCACTTTTAATCACACTTACAGTGACTTTTATTTAACTTATTACAACGTATTGGATTTACTTCTTTACTGTTGCTGGACTATAATCTTTTCTGTCTTAACTATAACACCTAATGTGTTTTTTTAATTTTTATTTCTTAATAACTTCTTATATTCTACCCCCTGCTGTACAAGCCGAGAGAAATTTTCTCCATAATGTTTTCATCTTTTTTCGTCTTGGAGAGCCAAGTCTGGGCTGAAACACTGCTGTTTTGGGATTAATTATACAGTGCATGTGTAACTGAAATTGATCTACTTCACAATCTACTTCATGCTGCTATCGCTTTTTTTTTTTAAATTAAATTCCCCCTTCTGACGTATTTTAAAGCATGTCAAAATACTAAAAGAAGAAACTCTGAGAAGGAGCTGGGAGCACATCTTCTCTTTCTCCATCATCGATATATTGTGGATCTAAGGTTGACAGGTGAAAGAACACTGTGAGCTGGCTTTGGAGCTCCACACTTGGCTTGCAATCTGCTGACTGCAGAGGTAGACGACAAGCAGATGTATCAAAATGGTGAGTGTATTTAGCATCTTTTTGCTTGTTTATTAGCTTGTAACTGTCAGTGGCTGAAACAGCATTAGATATGTAAAAAACCATACATAATATCTGCTATGATTTTACAGCATGTCTTTGCTCTCTGTACTGACCAGTCAGCTTTGCGCTGGAGGTTTCCGTTTTGTTTTACAGCTTTCTTGATTGGTTATCAAAGTTGTTGCGTACCAGATCTGCCCAAGTTAATCTGTATCCCAGATTTTCAGAAAGTGTACAGACATCTCCCCTTTCATTAGAGGAATGTGGCAACACCTCTCCAGTGACAAACTTTGCATAGATACAAATCAGTATAGTCAAGGTCAGACATTTTAGGAGACATTAACATAAAAAAACACATTTTTAAGCAGAACGTCTGATCATGTCATAATAATTAATTTTACGAAATATAACATCAAAAAGATATAATTTGGCTCGACTGAACCCTCAACCTTCTTCCGTTTTAGGATTACTCTCATCATTCGTCCACTCTGTCATCCTAAAGAAACAAACCAAACTAATGCACCCTAACTCAAAGTGGATCCACTTTAGACCCATTTATAACTTTGTATCCTAATTCAGTAGATTGACACTGAATTGTCACAGCAGCACTGAATGCATATGTACATGTCGACTTAAAAGACCAGGTCTAAATAGTACCAAGAAACTAATCAACCATCTTTGGTCGCATATTCTTACGACTTAACTGAAAAACAATTGGCATCACAGTTTCTAAACAAAGAGATCCTTTCCAGGTCAGAGGTGGATCGTGTCAACAGACAGTACACACTAGGAGTAGAATATGTCCACACATCTGCCTCCTACCTCCTTACACTGAAACTGTCAGTCCAAATGCAGCTGTCCAAGGTTAAAGTAACTCTGAATTGCAATTTTACCAACAGATTAATTTGTAGACATTTTCTTGGCATGAATGAAGGTTAAAGGTTACCAAGTTAAGAAACTTTGTGGCAAACACAAAAGTGGATTGGTGTCTCACCGCTGCCCAATCTCATGAGAAGTACGTCTTGCAGCCTCCTGTTGAAGTCCCTCAGTTCTTTGACTTCTGTCAGCAAGCTGCCATATTCCTTCAGCTTCTTGGCCTGCTGCACCAGCTGCCTGCGGGTTCTCTCCAGCTCCTGCTGCAGCCTCCTCATCTCCTCCTCCTGTTGCCTGTAGCTATGAACCAGCTCCTCGTACAGGACTCTTGGAACCACTGCTGCAGCTACACCAGACACACAATCCGTGTCCACCTCCAAATGCTGTTGTTGCTGCTGGTGATAATGTTGCTGATGCTCTGCCTCCATATCATCATCTTCGTCATCCGCATCCTCGCCCTCCTCGGCCAACCGGTCCTCATCCAGATCCTCTTCGCCCTCCATACAGGAGCTGGCTGCATTTCTCTCCAGGCGAGCCACTACTGCGGCCAGGCTCTTGGAGGAGTTGGAAAGGGGGCGTCCATGGTCCTGAGACAGGGCCTGGAGAAAATAACAACTGTCAATTTACGGAACAAAAGGCCAGTGGATTCAAATTTCAACTATAATAACTAGAAAGATGACCATATGAACAGGATGAAAATAAAACAGGTGTTTAGAGGTGGGCCTGTTAACATATTTCACAGACTTTCACAAATCTCTTTGCTGCATCAGTGACTTAATATGTGATGAAATGTGACTCCATTCAACACTTAGTAAGGCAAAACAGACAGACAAATCACACATCAATCTAAAACTGACATGACATACTGCAAACAGTTTGTTTTGACTGTGTGGGACTCAACAGGAAATGGGAGAAGAGGAGTCACTGAGTTCTTTGATGAGCCGCTCAGAGGATTTGTCTGTGAAAGGGCAGCTGTCCAGAGTGCTGAATTTGTGTTAATCCAGCATATGGTAAAAATAGCGTGGGGGATTTTGGGTGTCAGCCAAGTTTATGAAAATGTGACATTGTATCATCAATAGATATATACTTAAATATAACACTATTGCTGTGTATGCATCAACATGGCACATGTCACACATGGGCCCACACTTACACAACTTTTTTTTTATGATAAAGAAATGTTCTTGGTCTTCAGTGATGCAAGACAATATTGTCAATATAAGTACTTTTAGTGTGATACTTTGTTAGTTCATGTTGTTGGGACTCATTGATCTTTGCACCCACAAACATGGCTGACTTTAATATGTTATTATAGCATTATAAATGTTATTTCACTCATGTTTTCAATGGATAAGCATGATTTCAACAGGATTAAGGGCAGTTGACTGTAAAATGATGATACTGGTGTCACTGTAAGTAGATGCACAATTTGGCAAGAAAGCGCCCATTACCCAGTGCTGCTCATTTAAATGTACAAACTTATTTCACACAACTACTGTGAGCCTACCTTTTTATGCCTGAGTGGCATTCTCTCCTCTCCAAAATTGTTCTCAATCGAGTTTCCTGAATTCTTGATGGACATCTTGGGAATTTTCATCTTCTTTTGCATTATACTGTCTTCAAATTCCTCTACTGTATCTGTGAAGTGCAGAAACAGGAGCAGAAAGAAACTCAAGTTTCCAAAAACTGGATGGATTTTCATTAAAAAAAAAGGAAACAAAGTGAAAGTACCTGCAGACTTATTTCATCCATTTGTCCAACTCGAGCAAAGGGCGTTTTGTCTCTCCATTCTGCTAGTTCAAACTATCTTTAGCACTCTTGTTATAGAATTAAAAATTTAAACTTCACAGAAGGCTGTGATAGAAATCGTCCTGGCTGAGCCGCGCTTTAACATAACTGCGGCTGTGAAGGTGTTAGTCAGATCGGACCGATCTTGCAGCCCAGACAGCTCAGATTCGGGGATTAGTGATGTAGCTTGTTAAAGATCGAGCAGAGAAAACGACCGTGAACAAACATCACTGTAACAGGAGCTAACGTTGAGCTATTTATGCACACTTCAGCACATTGGCATGACGCGCTGTCATGAAGCAGGCATGACATGTTACTGACAGACAGGTTGCTATATGTTGTCCCCATTAATATCTGAGACACTGATGACTGCAGCACCGCATCCCCTCTGTCTGCCGACAGATGAGCCAGCTAACAAGCTAACCGCAACCCAGCACAAAGCGCTCGGGCTAGCGTCTCGTCTACGTTTGCAAACCTTAACAAAATTGATAGACGGGCAACCACG